>NC_141627.1:10079161-10233898 GCF_047967505.1 Dipteris shenzhenensis | reverse complement strand
TGATGACTTGATTATTACAGGTGATAGTGATGTAGACATTAATGAAGTGAAGCTGCTGTTGAAGCAGAAATTTGAGATGAAGGATTTGGGAGAGCTGCGTTACTTCTTGGGCATTGAGGTTATTAGATCCCCGAGTGGGATATGGCTGTTGCAAAGGCAATACGGTTTGGACATGCTGTCCAAATATGGGATGACAGGCTGTAAGCCTATCTCTGTTCCATTGGAGCAGAATGTGAAGCTCAATGCAGAGACAGGTGAGCTTCTTGAAGATATTACTATGTACAGGCGCATAGTAGGTAGCTTGATTTACATGACTATAACCAGACCAGATTTGAGCTATGCTGTGGGGCTGGTGAGTCAGTTTATGCAGGCACCGACGAAGCCACATTTGGATGCGGCTAGGCGCATACTGCGGTATGTGAAGTCCACATTGCATTATGGACTGTTTTATGAAGCTGGGTGTGCATTACAGGTACATGGATACACAGATGCTGACTGGGCTGGTAGTGTCTCAGACAGGAGATCTACTAGTGGTTTTATGTTTTCCCTTGGGAGTGGTGCCATCAGTTGGAGTAGCAAGAAGCAGCCAACAGTTGCCTTGTCGAGCACAGAGGCTGAGTACAGGGGTGCAGCAATGGCTGCATGTGAAGTAGCTTGGTTACGGAAGCTACTTGCAGATATGGGACAGTCAATTCATGCAGCAGTTGTCATTCATTGTGACAACATTAGCAGCATCATGCTTGCTAATAACCCAGTTTATCATGCTAGAACGAAGCACATTGAGGTGCATTATCACTTTGTGAGAGAGAAGGTTCTAGCTGGTGAGATTGATCTTGTCTATGTCAACACTGAGGAGCAGGTGGCTGATATTTTTACGAAGGCATTGGGTACCAAGAAGCTTCGCAGGTTTAGGAGCTTGCTTGGTGTACGTGAGATGGATTTGAGCTTGAGGGGGAGTGTTGAGATATCAAGCTCTACCCCCGATATATCTCCTGGATGACTATCATTTATGTCACCGCCTATGTTAGTTGTACTCGTGGTGTAGTTAGACTACCACGTATGTTTTTGGTTTGGGTTCACATATGAACCACGTATTCTAGGGTTTGACATATAGGGTATTTCCCTCTTCTATTGTATTGTTGTTGTGTGCAAAAGTGAAGAAAGGCTTCACCCTCGAACCTTGTGTCCTCTCTCTTTTGTGTGTTGTGAAGAAAGCTGAACTTGAGTCTCCTATCTCTCTCCCTTCTTCTTTACACTCATAAGTATTGAGGACATCATCATAAGTAATGTTGATGGAGAAGAGGTTGCTTGTATTGCAAGTGACTCGAACATGCTCACTAGTATAGAAGACGTGTCTTGTGTTGCAAGTGACTCGAACATGCTCACTGGTATGCAAGTGACTCTTGAATACCTCTTATAATGACCCCACCTTTATCCACCAATGATGGTGCCACAGTCATGGCAATGATGACAAGAGCAATGAATCTTCCTAAAACCATTCATTCACATACTATTGAAACATATAAATTACCAAAAATTCATTCACATACTATTGAAAGAATTTAAAAAATTCATCCAAAAGCAAGCGTAAGAATGTGAATACTTAAAATTTCATTAACATTAAATTGAAAGAATACATGTATATCCTTTCAATAACAAGTCTAAGAACTCATATTCGTGGAGTGCAAATTGCAAAAAATTCATTCACATTCAATTGAAAGAATAAATATATTCATTCAAGAGTAAGTGAAAGAATGTAACTTTATCATATGAAAATAATACACATTACCTAACATTCATTCACATACTATTGAAAGAATCAAACAAATTCATTCAAAATCAAGTGTAAGAATGTGAATACTTAAAAGTTCATGCACATAAAATTGAAAGAATACATATATATTCTTTCAATAATAAGTGTTAGAACTTACACCTTAAGATTAAAAATTAATCATGTATGCAAGAATAAAACTATTTTACCAACATTTAAAAGTAAATAATTTATAAACTAAAATAAAGAACAGTTTTAAAGATTTTAGAAACACATATACATGAGATCCAAAAACTTTATCAAACATGAAAACAAAAATCACAATTTAAAGATCCTAGAAACAAGATCCAAAGAACTCTAAACTTTTAATAGAAGCACAAATTTACATTTCTCTTAAGAGATCTTAAAATTTCAAAAGGGGTTATTAAAAACTCATACAAACAAAATAAACTCCATACAAACACAAATCACATAAAACAAACTCCATTTAACAGAACACAAATCACAATTCACAAAAGAGATCTTAGAGAGATCCTAAGAACTCACATAAACAAACTCATTCACACAAGAGATCTTAGAAGGTATTGAATTGTAGAAAACCTCCAACCTCCAACGGTCAATCACGGTCAAGATCAGGGTGAATACCCAGACCCAATTATTATTGAGAAACAATGCCTGACCAAGGCATAGCAGTTGATACATGATTTCCAAGAAAATTCAAGCAATGGATTAAGACCAGAAAGGGGTCAACTATCCATCCAAACTATTAGACCTTCAATAGAGCTCCTAAAACCTCTCTATACTTGAAAACGTGGAAGAGGAAGGATCATGTGATTCATCAGTAGAACGCTCGCTCCTAAGGCATAAGATGTTCGAGGAGGACCCTACATGGCACCAAGACATAGAAGAGGACATGTCCTTTTAAGGCTTTGAAGAGCCACAATCAGTGGGATGAGAACCAATTACACGGCCTTGGGATGTAGCTAGACTTGCTGCATTCCTATGCACAAAGGCCCATTGCAACCTTGCCACAAGGGAACCCAACCATTTGGACGGATCTCTTTGATTGGATGAATGGGGAAGTGGCCACCTCCCAAGATGTGACTCCTGAGATAGTAGAACCTCCTACCCCATTGAGGAACCCAATCTCCTCAAAATACCAATTTACAAGTTGGGCTAGTACTTCAAAAGTGACGATACCAATGCAATACTTCCCATCTCCTACCAAGATAAGAACAAAATGGCAAGCTTGGATGGAGAAGCTGGAGTGAGTATAGTCACTAAATAGTGCTGGAATAAGTGGGGAGGGCCCAAGATGGAAAGTACAAATCTTGTGGCCAAGCTAACCAATGGAGCCACTACATAAGCTGTGTTCTGAAACTCAGCAAGAACCTCTATCAGTTGGCCAAATGATGGAACACAACTACCGAGTCATCTTTGATGGAGATGAATGCATGATCAGAGAAAAATCCAAAGGATATCAGCTAGTAGGAAAATTAGTCAAGGAAGGACACTTGTCCAGAATGCTAGCCATGGTACCAAACTTGCATGCCATATCAACTCAACTGCAACTTTATATGCACTTTTTAGAAGTGCTGACAAAACAAGAGTCTAGCGTATACTAAGTGTTTGCATACCAACACAAAATGGCACAAAAGATAAGGACATGTCGATTTCAAGCGGCTTGATAAAGCTTAGAAATTCGAATCTGGCAATCGGAATTCCAAAACTTCAGTTTCTTAGAAAAGTTTGCGAAGCATGCTGCTATGGTAAACAAAAGCAAACCAATTTTGGTAGAAGTACCTCTCAAGCATGAGGTATTCTTGATTTGATTCACACGAATGTATGGGGTTATGCCTAGACCCACAACATCAATGGTTCACTTTACTACTTGACTTTCATAGAGGACAACAACAGATATTGTTGGGTCTACTTTCTGAAAGAGAAATATGAAGTCTTTTCTAGATTTCAAGAATTCAAAGCCATGGTAGAAAACCAGACATGCAGAAAGATCAAATTCATGAGATCAAACAGAGGAGGTGAATACATGTCTTCAGCATTCATGAACTTTTGCGAAAGTCAAGGCACTCTAACACAATTCACATGTGCAAATACTCCTCAGCAAAATCCTAGAGCTAAAAGGAAGAATGGTACTTTAGCAGATAGTGCCAGAGTAATGCTCAATGAGAAGCATCTTTCGAATCAATATTGGACAAAAGCAATAGCCACTATAAACTACTTGCTTAATTGGCTTCTGATCAAAGTAATATAGGGTATGACACCTTATGAAGCATTCACTAGGAAAAAGACACGTATTGGGCATCTCCACATATTTGGTTGCCTAGCATATGGCCACATACAAGACAACCATCACAAAAAGATGCAAAGTCACGCAAATGCATCATCGTTGGCTACAATGAAGAAAGCAAAGCATACAAGTTGTATGATGCCATCAACCAAAAGGTCATTATCTCTAGAGATGTAATCTTTGATGAGAAATTAGAATGGAAAACCTCAAATACATAGGAGATAGACACACTGATTACTCAATCGTCTATAGAAAAGTTTGATGAAGAAGAGAAAGAATTGCCAGAAGCACCCCAAGAAGAGCCACAGCAACTCATAGGGTCTACTAGGGAAAGCAGACCACCTGCCAGATTGACATATGCTTAAAAAGGCAAAGCAATTCAGGTTCCAAAACCAGAATGGCAAACTTCTATGAATAAAGAAATGGAAGCTTTGTACAAGAATAATACATAGACAAGATACAAGAGAGACATTAAAAATCAAAGACTCCCTTGGGGTTGCCATTGATGATTGGCATAGGAAATGTGTGGACAAGAATAGAAGTGAGAGACTATAAAGAGAGTGGTTAGACTTCTACGAGAGTCAAATTAGCATAGCAAGAAAACATGTTTCTAGGGGTAACATGTCATGGGGAGAAACTCTCCCAGTTATATGGTTTTTTCAAGCATTAATAGAATTTACTTCTTCTTGCCAAAAAAAGAAAGAAAGAAATTTGCTCCCCACTACATTTTACATACTAAAACATGATTTCCCACTATAATGCAAAATTTTGCCCTTTGAATGTTGCAAGGCTCAATCAAAATGCCACCATTTAGAGCACTTTATGGACAAGATCATTTTTTGCCTATAGCACGGTGTGACCCAATGAGCAGAGTCAGGCAAAGGGTTGTCGCACACAATTGAGAGTGCATACCCACCTAGCCCACATGGGAGATTCCTCCACACACACCATGCATGTGGGAGGATGCATTTATTGGGAGAGATCCCCTCTCTTGGCTATAAAAGGAGGGGGCTATTCCTTGATGTGACACGCTCATTCTTGTAAAGCCACCTTGCTAGTACCTTGATTTCCCCCCCATCCTTCCTTTCAAATAAAGCATGACTCTCTTCTCTTCCCTTGATGTCTCCATCTCCACATTTCACCTCCCATCATGTACATGCTCCTCTTTCCCCTCTCCCTTCCTCTTTGTGCCATGGTCTCCTTCTTCTTTCCCACCCCTATTAATCCCTTTTCCCCACCCATGTTAATGCTTCTCCCCTCACGTTCCCTTTCCCCAATATGTACATACACACACACACACATCCTCTTATTTGATTGTTACTTGACACACAAGGTCAGTGTAAAGGAATGAATGCCTTACCCTCAAGATCTGCAAAATTATTTATCTTGCTTTACCTTTACATCCTTGTGTATTATCTCAAGCGTATACCCATATTGGATCATTTTTCTAAATGGTTGACCTTTCATTTGTGTCCTAAAATTATGATTTATTGGAAGTCATATGCCAGGTAAGAATTATGTCAACCATATGTCTTTTAAAATAGGCTTTGGACTCCAAGTATTGTGATATTCACTTTGATGCACCTAAGTACTTCTGCCTAGCATCTAGCCTCATGCCTTGATTTCTTTTCTACTTAATAGAATTGGTGTGGCTACTGGGGTTCGAAGTCTCCACAACTAGTGGCATAAAATCCGTCGACAACTGTTACTCCTACAACTGTGTGCAGTTTTGTGGCATCTTATGTGTGTAGTTCTCTGCTTCTGTGCCTCCAATCTGTGTGTCTTCTACTCGCAGTTCTCCATCTCTACGGTTGCAAAACTTCTCTATTTCTTCCCCTCCAGTCTACATGTCTTCTGCTCGCGGTTCCTGTGCATCTATGCATCTTCTAGGTTCCTATGCATCCGCACATCTTCTGGTCTGGCACATCCGCGTGTCTTCTGGGCATGCACATTCATGCATCTTTTGGTCACGGTTGGTGCGTCTGCATGTCTGCAAAACTCCAGCTCGTGGTTCCACGCATTTTCAAAACTCCTGTAACACACCTTGCACGTTTTATTAAGGAGTGGGAATTGAATCCAATACCTCCCCATTCACAAAAGGAAGACTTACCAATGGGCGAGCAAATAGGAAGTGATCAAAATGTAATGATATTGCTTATATGTGGAAATATCATGAACTATAACTCTCTAACCATGGGGAGTTTCCTCTTGCTGCTACTGCAAAAAGCAAAAGTACTTCACTTCATGTGCTCTATTCATATCTCATACTAGATTGCACATTCTGAACTTTTTCAAGTACACATGCCACATGAGGAGGGTGGATATTTATGTTACTTCTTGATGGATTCAAGGATTTGTGCTTGGTCCTCCGCTCATTATGGCTACCAATTGGCGAGATCTCTTTCTTAATCTTCATGTCGATCAACAAATGATTGTACAATGCATTGCTCGAGGAGATGACAGGTGGGATGATACATCGTGGATGGTTCAAGGTGAAGAACTAGTGATACACTGGGAGGGCTTTGATTCCAATTGGTTCCACGACATCAACAAGCATTGGAACTTTGCAAACAATTTGAAGAGGTAAAAATTCAGCATATCCCTCCAGCTCAAAATTTAGTTGTTGTTGATTTCTTGGCATGTGAAGCTTGTACTTCAATCACGCATGAAACGAGTGGAAGCACCGCCCAACAAAGCTGCAAGCCACAAATGAGGGTGATCATTTGTAAGGAATGCAAAGGTTGTGGTCATCATGAAACTAAGTGTTATGTATATTTGATACGAGTTTACCGACTTTGAAACATCATCAGAAAGGTCCTTAAGGACATTACTCAAAAGAAGGATGCCAAACTGCACACCCCTTGAAGAAATAGCATGGTGACTATAAGAACTGGAAGAAGCTGAAGGTGTGTGCAAGCTCTCCAATTGTTGACATTTGTCATGGCATTCTTGTTTGCCTTGATGAACAACCTCATGCAACGCTGTGTCTCTAACCCTCGCCTATAAAGATGGATGCAATATCATGCCTCGACCAATAAGGGTTGGTCCTTTTAAGATTGTCTATGAGCTATTCTATGCTGAAGATTCTTCCCGTATAGCGTTTCACAATACACCAGTCACACCCTACCCTGCCTATGTGTGCTTTATAAATGTATCTTCACCTGATTTTTAGTTCAAGCTACCTCTTTCCATTGTTTGCCAATAGATAAGCCTCATTTCACCTCCCTCTTTTCCATTTCCCAAGCATGGCTGACATTCCTATGTTCTATGGTTGGGTTGAAGAAAATTCAAATGAGTATCTTGTGGCCTTCAAGCGTCGTCGTGTTTCTCTCAACTTTCTTACCGAAGATAGATGGTTGTTGGTTCTTCCCACATTTCAAGAGGGTTTGGCTCAAGTGTGGTATGAGAAGCAGGCCAAGGACGTTCGCCAAGGTTGGCCAAGGTTGATAGCAGCTATGATCGAGTATTTCGGCAAAGAAGAGGAGCCATAGAATGTGTACTTGCAGGTGGCAAACCTGAAGCAGTCAGAAGGTGAGACGGCGCATCGATATATAGATCGAGCGGCCATGCTCCTGGATCATTTAATTGCCACGCAAAAGGACAACATTGAATTTCGAGTTGGAATGACTCAGCATATGCTAGGCTACCTTGTAGCAAGAGCAAGTGATGAATTCCACCTCAAGCTTAAATGGGAGAATCCAGAGACCATGGTGCTAGCACAAGAGATTGCTCAAATGTTTGATAAAGCTCAGTCTGCTAACCTTGCTTCAAAGAAGACGGTTGTCCCTCCACAACCCCCTCAATTCTTGCAACAACAACCTGGGGGGTCCAACTCATGGGCATACCCCCTGATGGGATATCTCAAGGTGTATGCCCCAGGCACACCTTGGGTTCTATGTGTGTGTGTGCTAGAGGCATAGTTAGGTGCCCATAAGCACTATTAGGTGGTGGTAGATGCCATCTAGATGTTGGCTAGATTCTAGGGGAGTAGATGAGCTCGATGGCCTTTGGTGAGAGGTCATCGATGATGTCAGTGATCATGTAGAGATGCCCTACATATGGCTCTCATTGTTCTTCATTCTATGAGCACTTCTTTTCATTGTGTCTATCTTCTGTTGCTTCCATGCCCTCTAACAACATGGTATCAGAGTGGTTCTATCCTCCTTGAGCTCGATGTCATTCTTCTCATGGCTCTCTCCCTCTTCTTTCTCTTGCCAAGTCTGTAGTCTTTGGTCTTGCAACACTCTTGACATAAGCTTACTTCGAGTCAACAGACAGGTTTCTTCCATTTGCAATAAGAACAACCTCTAATTTTTATAGCTTGAAGGCTGCCGTAGAAGATTTGCATATAGTTGAACATCACAAAAGATGCTAGGAGAGATTCTATACACCGGTTGCCAATGTGAGAGACTCATGTTCTATAATTACCCTCTCCCAGCCATTGCAGTTAGAGTTGAGCAGCCTTCCGGGAAAATGGCATCGCTGGCGGAAAGAATGTGGCTGACCTCAATCAACGAGATACTCGGCCAAGATCACTTGCTCGGGCCGTAGTGCGTGCTCCGTTCATTGCTGGATGGTGAGAGCTTGCCTTGCATCATCTTTGGCGGCCTTCCTGGCACAAGAAAGACTTCTCTTACTAGATTGATTGCTCGAAGCGCATTGTGTCAATTTGTGGCTCTTTCTTCGACAAAGGGTGGGAAGTCTAAACCCCAGGAGATTATCGAAGAAGCCAAGCAAGCTAGGAAATTCGGCCAACGCACCATCTTATTCGTTGAAACACTCGACAGACTTAGCAAACCCCAGCAGGAGTGTCTACTCCTAGCCATTGAATCAGGTTATGTTGTCTTCGTTGGAGCAACAATAGAAAATCCTTCTGCAGAATTGATATCTAGCCTGTTGGCACAATGCCGGGTTTTCACACTGAAGAAACTGCATCCAGATCTTCTCTGCAGTGTGATGGAGCGAGCGATATCTGATAAAGAGAGGGGTGTTCGAGTGTCAGTGGGAGATGCTTCTGGGTCAGTGACATTGGCAATCAAAGATGAAGCTATCCAATTTATTGCAATCTGCTACTATGGAGAAATTTTCTGGTCCGAACCTCCTCATCTGGCAAAACAAGCTGCAGCTTCTTCTCATCAAAGGAGTATGGAATTTAGTAAGGGGAAAAGATAAAATTATAATCTTGGGAGCATCTCAACAACAAAGCTATTGTCCTCATCAGTTTGACCTTGGTTGATGCATCACTTGGATTTTGGTTCCATTGCACATGAATTGTGGAACGACAAGCTAGAGCTTCTATGCTCCTAAAATGCAAATTTCTATTTCTAGGGTGCCCTGCTCAGCAGATCATGTTTCAAAAAAGGGACTATGAACCTTTTGCAGCCATTATGAGTATGCAAAGGTATCTATGATATTTTGTACTTTCCTTGTTTTGTGTCTTTATCTTTGTAAACACCTCTGGTCACCATATGATGTAGGCCATGTGTATGTGTTTAGCTCCATGGTACCTCCTGCAGACATTGTGTGCATGTACATGCAGGGGAGATAACCATTAAGGGGTCTTATGTATCCCTTTGTTTACTTCACACCCTTGGGAACCCTTGCTAGCATGAGATCCTAGCCATAGATTTATCCTTGACCACCATGAGATGGCTTGAGACACTATGTGACTAGATGTATCCTTGACATAGCCTGAGGCATTCCCTTGAGGGGGGGTTTGATGGGATATCTCAAGGGAGTAGATGAGCTCGGTGGGCCTTTGGTCAGAGGTCATCGATGATGTCAGTGATCATGTAGACATGACCTACATATGGCTCTCATTGTTCTTCATTCTATGAGCACTTCTTTTCATTGTGTCTATCTTCTATTACTTCCATGCTCTCTAACAACACCGCCACCCCCCATCAAGGATGTATCCACCACCTCCACCTCAAATGTATGGTCCTCCCCTAGATGCTTACCCTCAACAACGTGTATATCCTCACCCTCTGCCTGGAAGATTTCACTAGCCTCGCCCACGAGCCCCCCTCCTTCCTACTCCCCCGGCCCCTCCTACTAAAGAACCCAAAGGCAATGACCTTGCCAAGGCCCTGAATGATCTTCAGCTTGAGATGGTGGGCATCAGAAATAAGGCCAATCACCCATCAAGAGAAGGTGCCAATGTTGTGTGCTACGAGTGCCACCAGAAGGGTCATTATCGCACCGAATGTCCCAATATTCCAAGGGTGAATTAGGCACTAAGGATTCTAATGTAGAGGTCGAAGAGAAGTCATACCACCTCGGACCCCTCTCCAAACCGGGCTGCCCCAAGAAGAAGCTGTCCTTCTTAGAGCCCTCAGATGCTGAGATGGCAGACCCATCAATAGAGAAGACTAAAAGATCTTGCAGGAATAAGTGGTTGCAAAGAGTTCAGAGTGGTGGTGATCATCTTTGAATTCGGAATGACTTCATCAATATTCAACAATTGTTCCCTCAAGTCCTGAAGCTTTGTGAGGTGAGAATTCATGGAATCTCCCTCATCCATATGCATATGGGAAAGCTCTCACTTCAGAAAGCAAACTCTAGCATCATTCCTTGCTGTAAACATACTCTCTAGTATCTCCCAAGCTGCCCATTGTCTCTATGCCAACATGGACTTAGGTAGAATAGAGTGTGTGTGTAGAGTAGCGGCGGCAAAGCTTCGCTTGTACTTGCATAAGGCTAGAAATAATCCCTCTTAGAAATCCAACTTGCATGTTCTACATGCAAGTTCTACATACGATTCCTACATGCGAGTTCTACATGCAAGTTCTACATGCAACTCCTACATGCGAGTTCTACATGCAACTCCTACATGCGAGTTCTACATGTGAGTTCTACATGCAACTCCTACATGCGAGTTCTACATGCAACTCCTACATGCGAGTGCTACATGCAAGTTCTACATGCAACTCCTACATGCAACTCCTACCTGCAAGTTCTACATGCAACTCCTACATGCAACTTCTATATGCAAGTTCTACATGTAGAGAGAGAATGTCTTACAATTCCTACATGCAGAGAGAGAAGCTCTCCAACTTGTATAAATACCCCATTATGGAATGAAGCCCACACTCTTTGGGGCATTGTGTTGAGTTTTACTTTGGTATTCCAAGCAATTGTCTCAAGTGTCCATGCTTCCTTGCACTCCATGTCCAAAAGCATGTCCTAACCTTGCAACTCCTCCTCCCCTCTCCTCCAACCTTGTAACCCATCCTGTCCCTCTCCTCCTCCCTCCACCTCCTCCCTTCTCCTCCTCCCTCCTCCTCCTTCCTCCTCCCTTCTCCTCCTCCCTCCTTCTCCTCCTCCCTCTTCCTCCTCCTCCTCCCTCCTCCTCCTCCTCCTCCTCCCTCCTCTCTCTTCTTTCCACCATGCTCTTACACCTTCTTCCTCTCCCACTCCTATGCTCCCTCTAAACCCTTAGTTCCTCAACCCTTAACCTCCATGATCTACGAGGGAGACGAGTTCTCCACCATGTACTCTACCCTAAACCTTGGATCCTCCTTCTAACCCTTGAACTTCTTCTAAACCTTGGAACCTCCTTCTAAACTTTGGAACCTCCTTCTAAACCTAGAACCTCCTTCTAAACCTCGAAACCTCCTTCTAACCCTTAAACTCCTCCTAAACCCTGCAACCCCCAATGAAGGCAAAAGCCTTCATTACCTCAACCATGATGATACACGTTCCTTTTACACATGCATGCACTATGTTTGCTTACCACACTTAAGCCTACATCTCTCACTGAAAAATGACTCGAGGTCCTAAGCTACACGTATAGCTACACGTATACTACAAATGACAACCCCGATATATATGTAGGTGACAAAAAGCCTCGGAACCCTGCATACTGAAGATACCTTGCTCTTCCTACAGAAGCCGTAGGAAAGAGCCAACACTGCCATAGATGTCTTGCATGACCGAATGTGAGGTATAATGAACCTCTTGATAGAAAGAGAAATTATTGAAAGAGCTTGTGCATCTCTAGAGTCCCATCTTTTCTGCTCTGCTGTGGGAGCTCCTGGAGCGGCTGCTCCAGCTACTTGTGCTGCATTTGCACCTCTACCCATACATCCAGCTGTAGGAGTGACAAGTGTAGCCACTGTACCTGGTCTTGCTTCATCTCCGTTGACATAATCCCAAAGATGCCGGCCAACCAAGATATTGCGAACCATGAAACTCCACAAGGAGTAGTTGGTGCCATCCAACTTATCCTCCTATGTGAGAACTCCGAATACCTCATTGGGGTTGTTTTGAGCCATTTTCACCAGATAATCTCAAAAAACACAACAAACTGACCAAGTAAAATCCCTTCCTGGGATGTAGAATGCACAACTAAAATCTGCAAAGAAAATCTTCCCATAGTGACAAATACTATCACAGCTTATCAAAGGCTCAAAATGCACTTTAATGCTCTGTTGAATGCCCAAAAATCTGCAAAAAGTGGCAAAAGTCTGAAAATTGACTCGTACTGAGTCCAGAACTGCTTGCAAACTTCCAAAATGCTATTTTTTCTGCAAAATTGCAACCCAAATACAAAAGCCCCAATTTCTTATGGGAAATTGCATACAAAAGAGAGCAAATGATCTGAAAGTCCCAAATGTTGCACAAATTGCACTCTACCTATGCAAAAGCCCCAAATTTCACTGCCAGATTGTAGTGCAATTGCAAAAAGCCCCAAAATTCTCCAAAACTTGCAAATCTCCTGCAATGTTTGCTACAGCTTCAAATGTGCTCTCAAAAGCGAAGCCAAACAATCTGATGCACAACTTAACCTGCAAATGAACTATGCCTACAAATGATGGACACTGAACACCTTCAGCCTGCAAAAAATCCTGCAAGTACAAAACTGTACACTGCATATGGACGTTTTGCATGGACTGTATGAACAAAACTGGTACAAAAGTACGGAATTGTATGTACGGCCATACAGAATTGTGCGGACAAATTCTAACGCACAATATGGAAATGTACAGATGGCCGTACGAAACTGTATTGACAAAATCTAACGTGCAGTACGAAAATTCGTAGGATTGTATGGATTGTACTGACGAACTAGTGATTTTTATTTTTTTTGTCACGGGTGTGCGGACGGGAGCAAGCGCTGGTATGAAATTCGTACGGTTGTACGAACTATACGGCCAGGTCGCGATGAGGTAGTACAGACGAGCGGGAGCTGGAGGCAAGAAGCTAGGAGCAGGGAGCAGGTCCGGGAAGGAAGTGCTCTGATACCAAATGTGAGAAAACAGAATGGAAGCAAGAGTGAGCGAAGAGAGAGTGACCTGAACGTAGTTCACTCCCAAATGTCAATTGAACTGAAGTGAATGAAGTGTGTGTACAAGAAAGAGATAAGGGATTTTGTCTAAGTGACAAAACCCTATCTAATTTCTAACCATAGTTAGACATTAGACCATGGTTAGGGGAAAAAACGTCTAAGAGGGAAAAGTGCCCCTAACTCACTTATAACATTACATTGGCCACTGCTTAGAATATATTAATAATTCTAACAAGAATCCCTATTTGGAAAATTGAAATGACTAAAACCAGTTTGGGTGCTAAGACAAATTTGGTGTCTAGAGTGGACAACCAATCTCCATCAAAGGTGTGGCGAATATACACAGGATCCCAACTTTTTTGGTAAAATAAGGAGCATAGCTCTAGATGAGGTAAAAATGATGAAGCAAAAAGGGTGTACCATTTTATCTAACAATATTAAAATTGAGATATAAGGCAAAAGATACAAATAGATGTCATCACACCACACGTAAAATTGTGGAAATGTTTTAGCAAGTTGTGACAAGGATAACAATTAGGAAAGTGTGCTCTACACCTTCCTACCCATAATAACATACATGGTTCTAATACATGGTTATTGCGGATGGTGGGGCAGGTTAAGAAAACACACATGCAATTTTGGGTAAAAACGGTATTTTCAATTATGCATGTATTTATGATAGCAAATTGAATACGTGATGAGAGATAAACATTTGAATTTCCAAAAGCCAAATTGTTTAAGCATTCTACTATATTACCAAGCAAAGTTTAGAAAAGAACAAGTGTGACATAGTGCTCAAAGATTTTAGACATGTAGTGCACACAGTTTTTTTTTTTGGGTGAGAAGCATGTAGTGCACACACACACACACTTACTATTCTCCTTTTTCTTTTGCATCCACTTAATTTCTAAATTTTCCCTTTTCCTATTTTTTCTAATTCCTTTTCCTTCTCTCACAAACAATTCCTAACTTTTCCTAATTCCTCCTTATTTTTTTCAATTTCTTTCTTAAAGCTCTATTTCTCTCTCTCTCTCTCTCTCTCCCCCCCCTATCCCACCCATCGTGCATCTTTAACTAATTTTCAATTATTTTCTTCCCTATTTTTTCCTCTTCCTTCCCCATAATTTTCCCTAATTTCACTTGATTTTCTCCCAATTTTTTAAATAAAATTTTTAAAACTAACTTTTTAAATCCTTTTTCTTTTTTTCCAGATTCTCTCTAGGCCTCGTTTTTAACACCTTTAAAGTCCACATCAAGTTGTTTAAGTCAGCGTTTAAGCCACTATTTTATTATGACCTTGATAACAAGGGAGGGGTGTTCATGACACTTGTCCTCCCAACTAAAGTTAAGCTGGTTCTTACCATGTTTTCTTGTTGGATGGTGGCAAGTATGCAAACTCTCCTCTTCAATAAAAGAGAGGCTTATCAAGACTTCACCAAGCTCCAAATTTTTTTGTAAAAACATTATTGTCATTTCTTATCAAAGCTCTTATATATTTTTATGCAATTTCATAGGTGGTTTACCTACATACTCAAACTCTTCCTTGATTGTATAATGTTCTCTTTCTATCCTTTACCCTGACTCTTTTGTCTTTTTGCTATGCAAAAGGGGTTGTTGTCTCGTCTTCCACACACGTCTTTTCCCTTGCAACTCTGGACGGTTGCACCTAGTACACTTAAGTCATTAAGGACTTTTTTGGCTCCTTGACTCCTTTCTTTAACTGTATACTTTCCCACACGCACACGCAAGTGCACACACACACACACACACACACACACACTCACACACACACACACGCATGCACGCACGCACGCACACATGTATACTTTCCCAACTATGAGTTATTATTTTATGTACCCCCCATGAAATCTCCCCTTTACACTCTCTTTTTAACCACCCCACACACCAAGCCCACTAATCGTCCCATACCTTCTCTAATCCCTTCTCAACCCATGCACTCATCGCTCCTTATTGCACTTGTGACTTAAACTTTTTTTAATTCTTTAAGAATCCATATGGTTATCTATATTCCTAGGTAAAGTGATAACAAGCCAGGGAAACACGCATTACATGTCTACCCAAACGTAACTATGATGTTCTAACACCTAGTTTGTTTGGATGGTGGCATGTAAGTAGACCAACAAGGATAGAAAAACAAAAGTTAAACATAAGAAAAACACAAGTTAATACATGAGCAAAACATAAGCAAAGCCTGATTTAGACTTTGAGTTATGTTTTGCTCATGTATGGTAAAACTTGTGTTTTTGCTCTGCATGATCAAAACAAAAACAAACAACTAACTATACATATATCATAACCTATGCAAATGAATGAAAGTGTACCTTACCATCCAAACTTGTGTTTTTGCTTTGCATGATCAAAACATAAACAAACAACTAGCTATAGATATATCATAACCTATGCAAATGAATGAAAGTGTACCTTACTATCCAAACTTGCAACAATGGAGAAGAACCCCTAAAAAGCCCCCAGAAATAGAAGCAACAAAGAGAGAGGAGCTAATCGTGCATAGAAGGCTTCAAATAATACAACACTCAAAATGGCAACTAACGCTGCTTTAGTACACCACAACCGCTATAGATTCATGGAGCAATAAAAGAAAAAAGTTGAACAAAAACCGAATCATCACGATGCCATGCAAGATAGTGGCTGCAGGACAAAATGACAAGACCACCTAGCAAGCGTGCTTATTGAGAATTCAAAAAATAATGCAACATCGAGCAAATAAAAATGCCACATATAACAATTTTTGGTATAATCAAGAAAGGGACAAAACTACAATGAGATGACCCAATCACCCAAAGAGAACCTAGCAAGCCTGCCTATTGAGAATTCCAAAAATATTGCAACATGGAGCAAAGAAAAATGCCACATATAACAATTTTTGGTACAATCAAGAAAGGGAAAAAACTACAATGAGATGACCCAATCACCCAAAGAGAAGCCTCTTTATTGAAACTAGAAGGACGAGGAACGTGAGAGCCCATCAGGCAAAGAGACTAACCAAAATTTGGTCATCAAACCAAGAAAATTTAACCACTACCCATGCAAGAGAACACATCCCTACTAAAAACAAGAAACATCACTAGACTCACTCTTGAATGATTGCAAATTTTGTAAAACTAGGAAATTTAAAACACAAAGCCCAAATGAAAAGGATGGCAAAACAAAAAAGAAAGGAGATTGAGGAAAGACCCAACTAGTAGAAAACAAATCAGCAAGGAGGGAAAAAACTTTACTTGGCATGTGACTGAATTCCAATTTGACAAGCAAGGAGCGAGAACTACACTCAACACTTGGCCGAAGTCACAAGTAATCAAAGGTGAAGGGGGAAAGAGAAATGCAACACGTTGAGTGATCAGCCTTACCACTATATGATGCTACTAGCTTAATGGCATGAAGAGAGGGCTAAGAAAGCAATAGTAGAGAGCAAAGCTAACATGTAAAAGGAGCAAATTACTTACACAAAATTTAGTCACAATTAATGTACATATACATTTTGCCAAATATTGAAAATTCATTTGACAAATTTATAGATATGTCTCCTTCTAAGCTAGGACTTTTGAATGATGTCATGAGTAAATTATCCTTCAAAGATTGTAGTAAGCAAAAATTCATCATTAGTTCCCTTTTTTTGTGGATTACACAAAATGAGTTGTAGATTAGCGATGTGTCACGTGGGTAAATAATATTGAGACTATTGAATACCCTGAATATCATATTATACATGTTGATAATGATTGGGATGTTCTTCTCTGTCTTGCACCTAGCATAAGATTGATAAAAAAAGATACTAAGAGCACTCTCATTGGTGGTAGATCAATTATGGACATTTGTTACAAAGCATGATACTTGAGCAAGGTACTTGACCAAAATGGGAAAACAAAAAAATTGTATATGTTTGACTTTCAACCATACGTAAAAACTTTAAATCTAGTTATAATGATCAAGATTTGTGAATCTTCAATTCCGTACAAATCTATTTAAGGTGGCATCCATGTCATGTTCATCTTCTTTTCTTAATGGTATTATATTTAACTTATTTTATCTCTTGAATGCAAGGAAGTCTCTTCATTTTCTACATAATTCAATGGTAAACCATTCCTTTGGTAGGGGATGAAATGGAAAAGCAAATTTAATTTCACATCGTCACTTTAGGTTTTGAAGCTGTCGATATGCCTTTCTTCATTTGCATGATGAATACATTTACATTGTTCCTATGCCCTTCCTATGGCCTCTTACTCATGCATCAGATCGATAAATCCTTCACTTTTTTGCACATGTTGATAGCTTCATGAGTTTATATGTGAATTGAATGAATCCACCAAGGTTCATTATGTGACTTCAATATGTCCACCAAGATTAAATGCAATGTCATCTCTCCAAATTCAATATTAGTTTACCCAAGAGGCAAGGCAATTTTAGTAGGCTACTAGAGCCATTCACTGGGAGCCATGGATAAGAGCTCACAAAAATATGTAGAGTATGTAGTCATGATTGATTTCCTTACCTTATGACAGAGCAAATGCTAACACAATTTGTCATGACTTAACACAAGGACAAAATTACGAAGAGCAAAGGATGAGCTATCACAAAGGACATGGAATTTATTTAGTTTAGACTTTGTCTAGCCACAATTAATAATGCATGCCTCATTTATTATTTTGAAATATATATTTGGAATACTAGAGTGGCGTTGTTTTACATGCTTTCTTAGAGCACACATATTGCAATGTCCCTTTCTTTTGAATTTGATGCGATGGGACATTTTGCTTAAACATTGAAGATGTCCCATAATAGAAAGAAACTTGTCACAAGCAAGAAAGACACAAAACATGTAAATCAAATGATGTCATGTAAGAAGCACCTTGACATATGTGGTTGTGCATGTGTGGGTGTGTGAAATGCAAAATTTAGAAGTGTTGGCATGAATGAGAGAGAGAGAGAGAGAGAGAGAGAGAGAGAGAGAGAGACGATACTTATATGAGGGTGGGCAATCGACACCCTAACGTACAACTTATGCAAGGTCACCCCCACAATTTCAAGGACAAATAACCTTACTTTTATTGGTTAGAGACGCCATTGTAACATAAGAATGCACAAAAAATATTGGACAAATAACCTTACTTTTATTGGTTAGAGATGCTATTGTAACATTAGGATGCATAAAAAAAATTAATTTGAGAGTGGGCAATCCACAATTGGTAGTGCCACGAGGTTTAGTTAACCGACAATTTTTACAACCTTGTTGTTATTGGTATTCTTATGCTATCATACCTCAATTGTACCCACTTTCAACAGTTATAGATGAGGTCAAGGTAAGTAAAAATGCTGAGTTGAATTTCCATGGAGAGGATTCCATATGCCATTAACTTGATTCTCCCTTGATATATTCGCCATTTTCTCAAAAAAAAAACTTTATTCTAACTTTTTTTTATTTCATCGCTTCTCCTATGAATTTAGTGTTTTCTATTACCTGCAGATAATTTTCCATTATAAGGCTTTAGAGAAGAAAGACGTAGGAAGGACGTCCCGAAGCGATAGGCGCGAGCCAACAAAAAACAAAGGGCTCGAGGCAAAGGAAGTAGGATGTTGGTCACATGGTGCTAAGGTGGGTCTCTTGACCTCATGTCTGAATTCATTGTTAATCCATTATAAGGCTTTAGAGAAGAAAGACGTAGGAAGGATGTCCCCAAGGGATAGGCGCGAGCCAACAAAAAACAAAGGGCTCGAGGCAAAGGAAGTAGGATGTTGGTCACATGGTGCTAAGGTGGGTCTCTTGACCTCATGTCTGAATTCATTGTTAACACGATGGAGTGTCCCTACTAGTATACCTTGATTTTAAACCTTATATTCCATCCTTGGAAAGTTATCAAGGATGCGAAGAGAAGGTGACATCTTCATGCCTTATTTGAAACTAGTATGAATTGAGATAAAGGAGACGACAATGTTGTCTTGACCACATGATCATGCAAGGTAGGTGCTTGCACAGCGTTCATGGTGAGGGAGAGGGAAGGAGGAGGTTGCATGCAAACACACCGGCTAGTACTGGTGAGGGGATTACAAGAGAAGGGCGAGAATGATGAACGAGGAGGCAGCAGTGCTACATTTTGGAGTGTTGAGAGGACATATGTTCGCTCCAAAAGTTCAATCAAAAGGCTGTTTAAAAAAAAAAGGATGGGCTTAAAAAATGAGGTGGGATCAAAAAATAATCTAACATGTAAATAATAAATAAATAATCTAACATGTAGATAATAGTCCAACATGTAAAAATAAATAAATAAATAAATAAATATTTTGGCCATAATTAGAAGCTAAGAGCGCCTCCCTGCGCCAACGCTGGTGCTAAGGAGGGCTGCTCTCTCAACATCCCTAACTTTTAAGAACGTGCATCCCCGTGTGTAGATGATTTTTAATCTCCATCAGCCGCACCTACTGCACAACTTAGAAATGCAGCCTTCTACCGGTTCCACCTACTGAACATAATAGAAATGCAGCTCCAAACTTCATTAAATGCAGCCTTCCACCGGTTCTTCAAGTCTAGCAGCCCACTGCTAGGCTAGAGATGCAGATTTTGGGAATGCTGGCTTGGCAAGCAAATGCTGAGTCCAGGAGGCTAAAACCACATGGGGACTTGGAAACAAGTTGCTAGCAAGGCTAGCTCACGCGGGGAGCTCAAGGTGTGGAGACCGGGTGGACCGGTGGGGGGAAGGGGGTGACCGGGAGGTGCCGGTGAAACGGTAGTCTCGGTCCACGCAGTCGTCTCTCTCGTCTCTTTGTAATGCCAACAACAATGCCAATTCGCCATAGCCATAGCCACACCAAGCTCCACGGCTTCTTCCTTTCCTATTGCTCCCACTCTCCATAGCTCATCTTTCCCAATCCTTCATCTTCTTCCTTCTCCCTTTTTCTTTTGCCTTCCCAATCCACCTCCCTTCATCTTGCAGCCTTCTCTTGCCCCGCCTTTGCATCTTTGACTCATTTCCCCTTTCGCATAGCCCGCTTTCCCGTTACCTTCGTCACACGGATGACTCAGTCCATGCGTCTGCAAAAGGATCTGTCGTTTTCGCGTACCCCGATCGGGATGCCGCCCTTTGAATCACTGTGGGTAACTCACGACGAATGCCGTCTGTCGAAGGACTTAGTTTTGGCATTTTAATAACGCAAGCTTGACGCGGTTGCGTAATAATTGCGCCTGTTCGTGTTGCAAGAAGAGTCCTTCTAAACCACGCTTAACCACGAGTTTTTTTCCAGCATTTGCAGAAAGGTTTCCATTTTGCACATAAATCTCCCCCGAGTTTAGGACTTAGCATTGAAGATTTGGCATTATGTCAAAAAGGGAGATAGTTGCCTTAAACCCAACAGATGGAAAATACAAAGTGGGCGATCAGTTATGGAAAGGTGCGTGCATCATGATTTTGTAGCGCTATTCTTTGTAACAACAATTACATAAAGCAAGGGTGAAGTGCAGATTTCAAAACTGCATCGACTCTAGCTAGGACAACTTCTAGCAGCAATGTTGTACAGTCTTGCTTCTAATGGTCGCCAACACGTAGGACCAGAATGATTATGAAAAAGTTCGTAAGAGGTCTGGTAAGAGTGCAAGTCCAGATTGCTGTGTCGATATTGTTTGAAAAACGGAATTTCGAGTGACACGACGCTCTCTCGTCACCCCTTTCTCAAATTCCCCTACAAACTAAGTAATGCATTATCGGAGAATTTGAGGCCCCTTGAGCATCATGTTGGTGCATCGTTTGGCTTAATTCATTCTAAAATGATGTTTTAAATGAATTTGGAATTGGAGGGACGGTCTCATTTGCCAGCCTCTCTAGTCTCTGGTCTCTAATGGCTTGCAGAGCTTACCTCCACAATACTCTGTGCAGTGTACATGCCCCATCCATTGTACAATGAAAATTAAATGTGTCAAGAACAATTTCACTGTCGTTTCAAGCAACGTGCAAGAATTTAGTCCTTAGTACATGCATTTTCTTTGACGAGAGGGTGTAAGGGTTCCTGGAACTTTTGGAATGTGACGGCAGCTTACGCTTTTAGTCCTTTGAGAATAGAAGCGTTGCTTTGCTTACTAGACTTTCTAATTTGGCTATGTTTTGACTCCTCTTCTAAAGTCTCTCTCTCTCTCACTCTCTCTTTTTCTACTTTCTTCTTTCATACCATCACGTTTTCAATAAATTTCTATATCTAGACTTATGAAGATATGAGAAGCTTCATATTGGTATCCCCGTTGATGCCTACTTCTTTGAAAACTTTCTATGCAACTTGACAAGAAACATTGAAGTTGATCTTCTCCAGGTGCATCGTTCTTTTCAGAGACAAGTATATACATTGTCTAATGTTGCTCATAGTTCATGTATGACAGTGGGCCCTAGGTATCTCTTGCACCAACACGTCGGAGCTGGGTCATATGGGGATGTATGCAAAGCTACGGACATGGAAACAAAGCAGCTTGTGGCACTTAAGGTCTTTGAATTGCCTTTTCCCTCTAGAGTTTGCCTTTTGAAAGATATTGTTCCTTTTTCTGCTCCTTTACCCTTTTTGAATGCAGACGTACTGAGCCAGGCAGTTTGCAGAATAGCTTGTGCATATATAATCTAGTGCAATCAAAGTTTGTGGGAATGCTTATATATCATTTCAACAGCAAATAAAGTTGTCCATAAAGGGAAGAGTGACATGCCATTTTTTGAATCTTGTTTTATGGTGCTGATCTGCAGCGGATAGCCAACATTTTGTCTAATGACTTGCTGGTCAAACGCGAGCTACGGGAAGTTTGTATAATGCGTCACCTGTCACATCCATACATCATCTCTTGTAAGGGCCTGCATAACATAGTTAGTTTTGTATTCTTCTGTTTACATGGCTTGCTTTTGTGACGTCAGAGCAAAAACTAGAGAATGCAGATTCACATGGTAGACATTACGGAGGTTATACAAATCTTGAGTCATAAGCAGTATAACAGACAGGGTTAGTTCAGATATCAATGCTCTAAGCGCTCTTGTTTGCATGGCAACATTAATGGCAACTCTATGTAACGGAAACTACATATAACCATAGAGGATCTCTGAGAGGCCCAGCCAGGAACTTTAATAGGCTTAATCGTTTGGGAATGTTCCTGGATTCATCTAGGTATATGATTTGGCATGGAAACTATTGTTGCTACAAAATGCTTGATGTGGGACAATGCCTGGCTGTGTGAAGTGACTTGTCGATTGGCTTGCAGCTGAGTAAATTTTTGAGTAATGGAATCTCTACAATCGGGTGAATTTAGAGTAGGACCACAAGGTGTTTAAGAACGAACCTCAAGACTTTTACCTTTTGAAGATCCAGATGTTTCGGGTGAGTGAGTGTATCGACTCAGTTCTCTTGGGACTTCAAATGAGCCAGCTTGGAACGTGCATTATAAAGTTCATAATAGTCTTTCTGATGGTACATTGCAATTCTCACTATAATGTTTATTGGGGGCAACCCTAATGTTGCAAAACATCTCGAGTAATGCGAATTCACTTCCAACATATGCTTATAATGAAGAGTTAGCTTATGCGAGGCCTCCTCAATGACTGTCTCCATTGTGGCAATCCTCTCCTCCGTCGGAGGACTGCTCTCTCGGGCTCCCTCTGTATGTCAATGGAGGTCGTCCACATCCTTTCGGAGATTAATTGCGACTGTCAGGACACCTATTGTAGTGTCTCTATCTATCTCTGCTTCTCCTGTATGAAGTGAGCCTACTCCATCTCTCTTGCATGGACACGGTGGACCTCCATGATGATTTGCTCCAAGGCCTTGGGTGGGATTGTGTGTGCCTAGAGTGACTGGTATGGGTAGGGCATGAAAGAGGGCTGAGTGATGGGGGGTAGATGAGTGAGTGGGTATAGTGGCATGAGACTGAGGGTGATGAGGAGACACCTGGAAAGTGGGTGAGGTGAGTTCGGCTGTATAGGGAAAGGTGGCTGATTGAGGGCTAGAGGTGATAGGAAAGAGGCATACTGTGGGGAGGCGGAGAGTGGTACGGTGGTGGTTAAGCTAGAAGGGCATGCCAAAGCCGTCTTTGATGGTGGTGCTGCCATCTCCAATGATGGTGCTGTCACCTTCAAAAGTGGTGGTGCTGTCACCTCCAAAGATGGTTCTATGGGTGTCGATGATGATGATACAGAAGCTGAGGCTGATGTTGAAACTGCTAAAGGAAGATACTGTGGTGGCTGAGAGAGCAAGAGAGCAGCTAGGAAGGTGAAGGAATTTGCAAGGAGCCCAACAAAAAGCATTGGAATCCAATCACACTTTTCCCTGTATCCTCTAAGTGAAAGCAGAAAACTCTAAAAGCTAGGGAAATCAATACAGCAGGTTTAGAAAACTGTAAAATGTAAAAAAAAGCGAATTTTAAATTTATGAATATCTTGCTTTAATATTTAATTTGCTATTGTAGCTTAAGATAATATTTAATAATTAGTTGAATTTTTGATTAGTTTGCCCAAGAGGCTCTGCGGGTCTTTAGAAACCCAGTATAGCTGCTTATGCTTGGGCACTGATGACGACATAAGTGCTGCTTTGCTTGCTAAGTATGTCTATCTTTTGTTTTTCAAAATTTTTTTGTTACCTCACTTCTCTTTCGTTTTCTCTTTTATTTTCTTTGTAGAACTTTGGTCTTTAGAACAACAAAAATCTGAATTTGTACGATTGGATTTATTCTAGTCTTACAAAGGTGTATATATATTTTAATAGTTTTTACCCTAGGATCCCTCTTACCATGCATACAATTAATTAAACAGTACACCTAGAACAAATATGTTCCTAGGTTTGCTAGGCTCACAACTTGACCTAGACAACTTAGAATCGACCCAAACTGAAACCATCTTCTGGAATCTTTCGAAACCTATATGGCAGCTTATGCTTGGTATTGATGAGAACATAAGCGTAGCTTTGCATACTAATGTCTAAAGTTGCTTACAAATGTGTTCTACAAAAATTTTAATTTGAAATATTTTAGCCCTAACTAATGTGCATGTGAGTGACCAAGGGGCTAATCTTAACACCTAAAGACTATGGGTTCTAAAGATCACATCCGCCCAACACATAAACACTACGTGATCTTGATCTATCCTCATAAAGCCAAGCATCATTGCCCAACACACCAAGGCTCATCCCAAAGCTAGTCTAAAGACGTTAGGAATAAACACATGGGTACTAATGACCCCATGGATATTCCGAATGTTAGAAATGACCCAACAGAGGGTACACGCAGCGGAAGACTTATAGTAATGCCCAGGAGCTCACACAGTGTGGTGTGGGTGTGGAATCACAAACTTCTTTACTTATGTGCATTCAATAGATGTGCAGACTCATCAATAGACAATGAACCGGCCAGATAGAGAAACCACCAATATATATTTCCGTCCAAAACTATGGACACAATACAAAAGAGATAGATCCAGAGTCCCACCAATGGTGTGGTCCTCTGATCTAACCACAAGGTCCTTCTCCTATCTACTGGCTATCTCTAGACTCGAGCCCGCGTGCTCCACCTCGAGCGTCTGTAGACTTTCCGTCCAGTGTGTTCTTCTCCACCTTACTGCCTGTGAATCAGCCTAGGTGGGCAGCCCCTGCCAAGCTTTGTCTGCAGCACATAGGTCCCTGTTCCACTGCTCCAACCTGCTTGTGAATGGCTGCTCTAGACGGTATGATGATCACAACACCTTGCTGCCCTAGAAGACAGCCAAGGTCCCAGCCCTTAGGGAACTCAGTCTGCAGCACTCCTTCAACTCTCCTTTACCTCCAAGATGAGGCCAAAGGGAACGCCTTCAGGCTGCTCTTGTCTGTTCCACTTTCTGCTGGATGTTGGATTAGAAATGAGGCCACAAGCCTCTCCTTTTATAGGCCCCAAGGGCCCCTTGAACTAACCGACCAGCCAGCCCTAGCCCTCCAATCAAGGCAGGGGCCCAGCCTATAAAGGCATGCCACTGCCCACTGGCAGCCCCATTTGCTGCTCTACCAAGTCCCATGCAGCCCCGTACCCCTGCGCTCCTGACCTGCCATGTCAGCGCCTGTTTACCCTGTTCTCCTGATCTGCCACGTGTGCACCTCAGCTCTGTACTATTCTGTACTGTTGCTAACGTCATCCGTGGTCTCTTCTCTTGAGTCCCTACTACTGTCCTCTGCTCCGCCTTATGCTCCTGCAGATCAGCCAGGTACCCGCCTCTCTTCTTTTGGGGCACATCCTGCCCTAGGTCTCCCTCCCCCACGCTCTCCTCATTTGGGGGCTTACAGATGGGGAGGTGAGCTTTCCAACACCCCCTCTCACCGACACATCTAGGCCCAATGCCGACACGTCGATGACGATGCTCCAGTAACTCCCTGGTCGTAGTCCTCTGGAACCTTTCAGTGTCGAAATCTTTTCCTTGCTTTTCATCCAGTGGCTCTTGCTCCACCAGGTCCGGTTTTGCTTCCGCACACCATCCTAGTACACAGGTCCATCTTTGGTAGCACCTCCTGGCACCTGAAGGGGAGCGAAAATGCCCAGATGGTGTGCGCAGCGAGAATGGAGTGTGTTCAGTAGTAGAGAGTGCAGAGAGAGAGTAGAGCCTTGAGTTGGGTGTGTACCAGTGTGGTACACACAAAGAATGAAAGAATGTATTTATGTTTTAGGGTACGGTACACTTACACCCACAAAGGTGCGGTCACATGTACAAGTAAAATATATACACGGGAAGTGAAGCGAAGGGCCTTTACACCCAACAACCTGCCACTTAAAGGTCATGAGCGAACCTTTAACCAACTCCCACTAGTCGAATGCAATGCTCATGCTGAGCCTTTGCAAGACTCTTTGTGAGAGCATCTGCAGGGTTATCTTGTGTTTTGATCTTAGTCAGTGTGACTAGACCATCATCGAGAACCTGTCTGATAAAGTGGTACTGTACATCAATATGTTTGGTACGTACATGAAACATGGCATTCTTAGCCAAACATATGGCACTCTGGCTATCACATCCAAGTATAGGTGTTTTGGTGGGCAGCCCAAAATCCTTGACCAGCGACCAAGCCAAACAGCTTCTTTCGAAGCTTCAGTGGCTGAAATATATTCAGCCTCAGTGGTAGAACTATCTTTTGCAATCTAGAGCACCAAGAAAGTGCCCCACCAGTCAAGGTAAATATGTACCGGCTAGTAGACTTGTGAGTATCCAAGTCACTTGCCATGTCTGCATCACAATATCCCTGCAGATCTAATGTACCCTTTCCATAACAAATACATTTTCTTTGTGTGCCTTTAAGGTACCGGAAGATACATTTCACTGCCTCCCAATGTGCTTTGCCAGGATTTGACATAAACTTGCTTACAACTCCCAGTGCATGAGCAATTTCAGGTCTAGTGGCAACCATAGCATACATGAGTGACCACAAGCTGAAGCATAAGGAACACCCTTCATAGAGCTGGCTGCCTTGTCATCTTTTGGGCAATCTGCTTTGCTGAGCTTAAGGTATGGTGGTAATGGAACACCAAGTGGCTTAGCATTTTCCATAGAGAAACGGTCAAGTACTTTGCTGATGTACTTTTCTTGTGAGAGAAATAAGAGCTTCTGCTCTCTATCTCTTGTCACACGCATGCCCAAAATATGTTCAGCTGCACCCAAGTCCTTCATGGAAAAGGCTGAATTCAGCTGTCTTTTTAATGCATTAACCTGGCTCTTATGCTTACCAGCAATAAACATATCATCCACATAAAGCACAAGGATAATAAGGCTTCCATCATCAGCCTTCTTTGTGTATAAGCAGTGATTTGCATTGCTTCTTTTAAACCCATGTGAGAGCATGAAGGCATCAAATTTCTTATACCACTGTCTAGGAGCCTGTTTTAAACCATACAAGCTTCTCTTAAGCTTGCACACCAAATGCTCCTTTCCTGGCATAACAAAGCCCTCTGGCTGTTGCATATACAGCTCTTCTTCTAAATCACCATGCAGGAATGCAGTTCTAACATCCATCTGATCAAGCTCAATATCCATAGATGCTACAATAGCAAACAATACACGAAGAGTGATCATTTTGACAACAGGTGAAAAGACTTCCTGAAAGTCAATCCTCTCTTTCTGTGTATAACCCTTAGCCACAAGCCTGGCTTTGTATTTGGGTTTGCCATCCACACATTTGATTTTGTAGACTCACTTGTTAGGAATAGCTTTCCTATCTTTGGGCAATGAAACCAAATCCCAAGTATCATTCTGATACAATGACTTCATTTCTTCCTGCATAGCTTGCTCCCACTTTTTCTTTAACTCACATGACAACGCCTCTTTATATGTGAGAGGCTCACCCTCATCTGTGAGTAAAATGCAGTCCAAAGAGGGATCAAACCTTCGTATAGGTCTCCTGACACGTGTAGACCTTCTCACTGAATGATCTATGTTATCAGGCAATGGATCTACATCCAAAGGAATGTCAATAACCTCATGATTTGGCTGTTGAACTGCATTTTCAGGTTGCTGTGATACATTTTCAGGCTGCTGTAATTCATTTTCAGGCTGCTGTAATTCATTTTCAGCATGCTGATTTTGTTGTTCAAACTGATTTTCAGCATCCCTTTGCTGCCCATTTGCATCTGGCTCAATAATGACACGCTGATTATCATAACCAGCATCAAATGGAGCTGAATTTTCAGTGGCTGATGGCTGTTGATGTGGCTGGCCATGCTGAAATTTCACTCTCCCTTTGTCTACATCACTAGATGTGGCATTTTTCAGCAGCTTTGATTCAGTAAATACCACATCTCGGCTGCGTAGCACCTTTTTCATGCTTGGAACCCAAACTCTATAACACATTTCACCATCATCTCCATAACCCATGAAGATGCCTCTGAGGGATTTCATGTCAAGTTTGGTTCTGCTATCAACAGGCACATGTACGTAGCATTCGCAGCCAAAGACCCTTAAGTGGTCATATGAAGCAGGTTTGCGAGACCAAACCTCTTCAGGGATGCCACTATCAAGTGCACGATGTGGAGATCGGTTACAGATATGCACCGCGGTTTTAAGTGCCTCTCCCCAAAACAATTGCGGGAGATTAGCTGTGGACAGCATGCACCGAATCTTCTCACATAGAGTGCGATTCATTCGCTCAGCCACACCATTAGATGACGGATTATAAGGGGCTGTAAGCTCCCGTTTAATCCCATTTTCATCACAAAAACTATTAAATTGTTTAGATACATACTCTCCCCCATTGTCTGTTCTTATGCATTTCAGTTTTAAGCCCTTTTGTGTGCTAACAAATGCATAAAACCTTTTAAAAGCATCCAATGCCTCACTTTTCTGCTTGAGCAAATAAACCCATAGCTTTCTAGAGTGGTCATCAATAAAAGACACAAAATAACGAAAACCACTATGAGTTTTTATTGGCATGGTACATACATCGGAATGGACTAAGTCCAAGATACATGCCTTCCTAGAGGCTCCATGAGAGTATGAACTCTTTACATGTTTTCCAAAGACACAGTCATCACAAAAGTCAAGCTTTGAGTTTTTACATCAACTCTTCCAAGTGAAGAAAGTGCATCCAAACCCTTTTGGCTCATGTGTCCAAGACGCTTGTGCCATAGCTCCATGTGTGACTGCACTTCTGCAACTGCAACAAACTTTCCAGGAAGTGCCTTGCAGTGAAGATAATACAGAGTTCCCTTTTTACCACCTCTAGTGACCAGCATGGATCCTTTCTCTATTTTCCACATTCCACCACCAAAAGTAGTAAAGTAGCCCCTGCTGTCTAACTGCCCAACAGAAAGCAAGCTCTTCTTAATGCCAGGTACATACCTAACATCATGAAGAATCAATTCTTGGCCATTTTCAAGAGCCAAGTGTATGGTGCCCACTCCTTCAATATCACATGCATGGTTATTCCCTAGGTAAACTTTCCCAAGGTTACCTGCCGCATAAGAAGAAAAACACTCCAAAGATGGAGTTACATGAAATGAAGCACCACTATCAACAATCCACGATTGTGACAGACCATCATGAGCAGACAACAAGGCATCTATCACATCCCTTTTAGTGATATACATGTCTTCCACTGCCATAGCATGTGGATCTGCAGATGCAATCAGCAAATCGGCATCTTTATCTTCTTCTATCTCCTCAATGACAACACTAGATACCATATTTGCCTTCTTTGTTTCTTTAGGGGTAGAGTTGACATCCTTCTCATTCTTTTTGCCTTTTGCATTAGCCTGCTTCTTGCGTTCTTGCTCCTTTTTATAGTACCTGCAATCGGGCTTTTTATGCCCTTTGTGTCCACACTGATAGCAAGTGACATCTTGCTGTTTTTCCTTGCTTTTGCTGCGATTTTTATGCTTATTTACAGAATTTGACTTCTTTTCAGTCCGTCCTCTAACATTATAGGCTGATCCACTGTTTTCCCCACTAGACTTGCGTCTAATCTCCTCATTGAGGATAGAACCTCGCACACCATCAAATGTCAAGTTGGGGTTGTTGCTCAATGACACAACCAATGCTTCCCATGAATCTGGCAAAGTCATGAGCAAGAAGATAGCCTTTAGCTTAGGATCAAAAGCTGGCAAGCCTGCATCCTGTAACTGACTCAAAATACCAGTAAATGCAGTCAAATGCTCTGAGGCGGGCTTAGACTCATCAAGCTTCAAGTTGACCAGCTTTCGCATGAGATGAACCTGATTGACAAGAGTCGTATTCTCATACGTAGCCTTGAGTTTTTCCCAAACTGCATATGCGCTGTTGAGTCCCTTGATATCAACCAAGATATCATCAGTAACTGCCATTTTGATGTAAGTAATGGCCTTTTTATTCATTTTAGCCCAATCCTCATCTGACAAACCAGCAGGTTTTTGTTCTGCCAAAGCATCTTCACAATCCTTCAGAAAAAGTATGCCTTGCATACGATCTTTCCAAAGATCAAAGCCATTGCCATCAAACTTGCGAATCTCAAAAAGATTCTTTGTGTCAGCAGTGGATGCACTTCCAGCCATTTTCAGCAATAAATTTCTGCAATAAAATGCTGAATACAATCAGCCAATAGCAAGGTTGCTGTATATAACAGCAAATACACAAACTTGCACTCCAAAATGTGACCAAGAAGCAGATATTTTGCTGCAATTTCAGTCCCAAGGGCTGATTACAGCATATACACAAACCAAATCTGATACATATGCATACAAGACAGCTCCCACTTCAATAATACATCACCATAATGCACAAATGCAATAACCCGAGTGGTGTATGTGCCACTGTTTCACTGCACAATGAGCATTCAGCAATACATGTACCAAGAGAAGCTGCCTTTTCACAACATTTGATACATCCCAAGTCCAAATTTCTCTTACTCAGCAGTGAATTTGCTGTAATTCCACTATCAAAGCACCAATCGGCTCAAAATACATCACCAATGTGAAAAGCCCCAAAATTCTGTGCATAAATCTGCACAAATCTGAGAACTGTGCTTCTGTCGTGACCTGCCGACGTCACAAAACGTGATTGCGCTGTTGGGAACGTGTCCGCTTGTGTTGAAACGTGACATGGAAGACCTGTCGCCTATTGCCGACTTCTGTTGCTTGTCTGTCCAGCACACTTGCCTGAAACGTGACAACCTGTCCTGCGTTGACCTGTCCTGCGCGTGCTGCCACCTGACCAACAGAGATGACGACTTCCTGATTTCTCGCAAGTGAAGAGCCGGCGATGTCTTGCACAGGCTCCGAGAAGAGTGCACACCTTAGCCGCAGCTCTGATACCAGTTTGAAGGGGAGCGAAAATGCCCAGGTGGTGTGCGCAACGAGAATGGAGTGTGTTCAGCAGTGGAGAGTGCAGAGAGAGAGTAGAGCCTTGAGTTGGGTGTGTACCAGTGTGGTACACACAAAGAATGGAAGAATGTATTTATGTTTTAGGGTACGGTACACTTACACCCACAAAGGTGCGGTCACATGTACAAGTAAAATATATACACGGGAAGTGAAGCGAAGGGCCTTTACACCCAACAGCACCACCTCCTTCAGTCACGTTCCTGCCTTCGAACTCGAGCAACCCAGCCTCCACGATCTTCTAGTTGTCCCCCTCATAATGAGTGAACAACCTGGAGTCTTCTAGGCACCATGCTTTGAGGGTCTGTTTCAACCCGTCCTTCCTTTGGCAAGGTCTGCAACAAAAGTACATCTCCAGATAACCTGAACCGCAAACTTTAAATGCACCTGATTGAACTTGAGTCACCCTCCTTCTTGCAAGGGCACAATCCTCCAGTCGTGGAAGTCGATTCCCTAGAGCTTCTGAATCAGGGTCGTCCTTCAACAAGGTCCTTGCCTTCAGGCTCCCACACGTGTCCTTCAGCAAGGTCCTTGCCTTTAGGCTCCCACACCTGTGAGCCTCCTACTTGGGCTCTGATACCATGTTAGAAATGACCCAACAGAGGGTACATGCAGCGGAAGACTTACAGTAATGCCTAGGAGCTCACACAGTGTGGTGTGGGTGTGGAATCACAAACTTCTTTACTTATGTGCATTCAATAGATGTGCAGACCCATCAATAGACAATGAACCGGCCAGATAGAGAAACCACCAAAATATATATTTCCGTCCAAAACTATGGACACAATACAAAAGAGATAGATCCAGAGTTCCACCAATGGTGTGGTCCTCTGATCTAACCACAAGGTCCTTCTCCTATTTGCTGGCTATCTCTAGACTCGAGCCCGCGTGCTCCACCTCGAGTGTCTGTAGACTTTCCATCCGTCGAGTGTGTTCTTCTCCACCTTACTGCCTGTGAATCAGCATAGGTGGGCAGCCACTGCCAAGCTTTGTCTGCAGCACACAGGTCCCTGTTCCACTGCTCCAACCTGCTTGTGAATGGCTGCTCCAGAAGGTATGATGATCACAACACCTTGCTGCCCTAGAAGACAGCCAAGGTCCCAGCCCTTAGGGAACTCAGTCTGCAGCACTCCTTCAACTCTCCTTTACCTCCAAGATGAGGCCAAAGGGAATGCCTTCAGGTTGCTCCTGTCTGCTCCACTTTCTGCTGGATGTTGGATTAGAAATGAGGCCACAAGCCTCTCCTTTTATAGGCCCCAAGGGCCCCTTGAACTAACCGACCAGCCAGCCCTAAATGGGCCAACTGGCTGGTCTGTTTGGGCTGACCAGTCTGCCCCAAAACAGCCCTTTAAGGGCTCACAAAACTAGGGCCCTTTGGCCCACATTTCTAGGGCTTTTGGCCCTCCAATCAAGGCAGGGGCCCAGCCTATATAAGGCATGCCACTGCCCAATGGCAGCCCCATTTGCTGCTCTACCAGGCCTCATGCAGCCCCGTACACCTATGCTCCTGACCTGCCATGTCAGCGCCTGTTTACCCTGTTTTTCTGATCTGCCATGTGTGCGCCTCAGCTCTGTACTATTCGTACTGTTGCTGAAGTCATCCGTGGTCTCTTCTCTTGGGTCACTACTGCTGTCCTCTGCTCCGCCTTATGCTCCTGTAGATCAGCCAGGTACCCGCCTCTCTTCTTTTGGGGCACATTCTGCCCTGGGTCTCCCTCCCCCACGCTCTCCTCATTTGGGGGCTTACAGATGGGGAGGTGACCTTTCCAACTGCTTTGCCTTATGCTCCTGTAGATCAGCCAGGTACCCGCCTCTCTTCTTTTGGGGCACATCCTGCCCTAGGTCTCCCTCCCCCACGCTCTCCTCATTTGGGGGCTTACAGATGGGGAGGTGACCTTTCCAACACCGAAACCCTTGTGGATGTGCGAAGAATCATCAATCTCCTACAGCATCACTAGTCTCGCATAGCATCTGGATAACTTAATATCAATTGGAGGGTGATTGATGCGAGTCCATCCCATGCGCTAGCTATCATTAGATGTGACAATCATAAAATACTCAAGATCCATCACTATATAGAAAATGGCAAAACTATTGTCATATTGAAGATGGTAGAGTAATAGTGATGGCAAATCACAGTGAAGGAAACGAATCTCACAGTAGATGACAAATCATACTGAAGAGGATAGGGTCACACTAAAGGTGACACGGTCACACTGATGTTGACATAGGCTATATTGGAGATAGCACTAAAAATCTAAATTTTTATGATTGGACTTACTCTAGTCTTACAAAGGTGTATACTGGAGATAACACTGAAAATGGTTGGGTCACCCTGAAGGTGACATGAGCTATATTGAAGATAGCATACATCATGATCAACGAGGATAAGAGCTCTAAATTGTAAATAACCATGTGCGCAGGATTTGTAGAAGATAACCGCCAGGATGTGAAGTCCTATTACAAGAATTCACACAAAGAAACTCACACGTTTGGTTAGTAAACATATGATCATGAAAATAGGATATCCAAGTATAATCCATAAATGAAGACGAGAGAAAGTATAGGTTTGTTACTCTAAGCCTTTGTGTACGACGAGCTTGTCTAGTTAGGCTATCTAATAATGGAAGAGACCTTGGCAACATGTCCAAATGTTGTTTAAGTAGGATGAAGCGAATCTCTTTGGTGTTATTGAGATAAAAGTGAAAAGTAGGATCTTTGTATGTGGATCTTTGAAGTGATGAGTTTATGGTTTTTGTGACTGTGTCATGAGATTGAAATTGCACATTGTGTTATGCTTTTAGACGTGGGTTTGGGCATGTTCATGGATTCATATAGATATGTATATATAGGATGGACATTGTCTCAAGTGGCTCCATGATATATAAAATTCTCCCTGGTCTTGAAGGCTTCAAGATCACCTTGCAAAATCATCATCATTGGCATAGTGATCCTTCATGGCATCAAGTTCACTGTGGTATGCAATGGTGATAGCTGAAACTTGCAGTTTCTTTGACACAGTGTCAGTAGTGGACTTCTTGGAAAGTGCATCTGCAACGACATTCTTCTTGCCAGGCACATGCACAATCTGAAAATGAAACATTGAAAGGAAGTTTGCCCACCGCATGTGCTTTTCTGATAGCTTTTGCTGAGTGAGAAAGTACCTTAAGGATTGGTGATCCGTCCAGATGTAGAATCAGCATCCAAGAGGTAATGAAAGAGCATGTATGACAACTGCCATCTCTTTCTCATATATCCCAAAATTCATCTCAGCATCGGCGAGCACTCTGCTCTCATACGCAACCACTCTACCGTCCTACATAAGTACTCCACCTATGCTGTTCCCGCAGGCATTACACTGGACAACAAAGGGCTTGCGTAAGTCTAGCAAGATTATGACAGAATCGGAATAGCTTCTCCTTAAGCTCTTCGAAAGCTGCAATTTCCTTACCCCATCTGAAAGACACTCCCTTCTTTTGTAGGGCATGGAGGGGCGATGCTATTTCAGCAAAATAGTGGATAAACCACCTGTAGTACAAGCATAAACCAAGAAATCTTCGTACATCATGGATGTTTTTCAACGGTGACCAATTCCGTATGGCCTCCACTTTGGCAGGATCCATCTTGATTCCATCCTTAGATCCTGACTCCATCCTTAGACATTATGTGCCCCAAAAAGTGGATTTCGTGCATGACAAACTCACTTTTCTTGGCATTAATCAGCAGCTTATGCTTCCCGAGCTGTGCAAAAACCATTGCCTCGTGCTTATAGAATACTATGATGTCATCAAAGAATGTCCCGATGGGAAAAAGGACGCTTTCTTTTTGTGTTGGATGAGGCTCTTTTTCCAAGGCGCCGTATGGAATCATATGGCTGTGGCGCACGCATCTTGAGGAGTTTCGACGACTGTATGGTCTTTTGCCCGCATCCCAAGGTGTTTTGATGGCTGTTTGCATTGCCGTGCCGTATGGATCTGCGTTTATTGCGTACGGGGGATCTGTACAAACTGTACAAACAGCCATTCGTAGGCTGCTGCTGCTGCTGCTGCTGCTGCATTGTCTTGGAGCTGTTGGTTGCTCTTTGATCCAGTTGCAAGCTTTTGGTGGGTCTCAGCCCTGACAGGATAGCTTGGCTTTTGCACTCGATCTCCTGCACCCCTGAGCCTCACCATTCTCTTTCTTCTCAGCTTCCAGTCTTCTCATTCTCTCTCTTTCTCCCTCTACCCCGTGGTTGGAAGTCACTTGCACTCTGCTGGGGGCTTGGACAGAGGAAAGGTGTGAGAGCAAAGCTTACCCCTCTTCCACGGACAGTGGGTACAGTCGGTCTGATTTCCCCTTTGTTTTCCATTTGCAATTTTCAAGTTCCTTGTGGTGCATTTGCTGTTTGGAGCTTCCTCTGGACCTTACAGGCTTAAGCAGACACTCAATTACAAAGGGTGTGCCTGGGAGAGTGCCAGAGGGGCAGTGTATTGCATTTGGATGCCTTGAGGTTGCTTGAGCATTTTGGGAAATGTATGGATGCCTTGTTACTCACCGTTGGTTACAGTCTCTAGGGAATGCCTTAGTTTTGCCTTGACAGTTGGGATCTAGTGGTGTACTTCAGTTTGATGCCGTGAAGCCAAGGTCTGGCTTGACAACGAAACTACAGGAATAATCTTTACAAGGGTGAGCCCTTGTTGATACCAAAAGGGGCACCAAGATATTTGGGGCCAGTGGGTGTCTCGTGTGGTGTGTCTTTGATCAGGGCATTCTAGCCTCCATCCAGTTGTTTCAGTTTATTTCTAAGTGTTTTTTAGTGGAAGAATTGATTGGGAATGATGCAATGTGGCTATAGAAGGTGTAAATGCTAAGATAATTACAGTTTACTGCCCTTTAGTTAATTGAAGGCCGGCTACTCCGCTATTTTGCTCACTAGTTTAGCACTTTAGCTTGCCCTTTGCTGCAGCCCATAGCGGCTTGTATGAGTTACTTTTTGGTTTTGTACTTTGTATCATAGGCCCGCGAGGCCTCCTGCAGACGGTAATACATCTTTCTTTCTTTCTTTCTTTCGTTCTTTCTCACGGAAGGCCTTCGACATTGTTCCACGATTGCGCATGTTCAGAAGACTATTGGAGATGCAGATTCTAGAAACTTTGATTTGGGGGGTGATGAGCCTATATGAGTCCGTCCGAGGGAGAGTTGGTGCCCCAAGAGGCTTATTGGATTGGGTCAAGAGCACGACAGGGGTGAAGCAGGGTTGCTCCCTTTCACCGACTCTTTTTGGACTTGACATTGATTAGATCCCATCCTTCACAGACCACCTAGGGGCCCAGGGATCACTATTGGCTGACCAAATGATATGACAATCCTCATATAATCTTCAACTGAGGTTTTGAAGAGACATCTGGAGGCCCTAGAGGTGTTTTGGCGAGAGAGAGACTCGATAGTCAACCTTGGGAAGGCCAAGGTTATGATCTTCAACACCTCACGTGCAAAGCTCAAGTGACATAGCTTCACTTACCGGGGTGAGCCAATGGAGATAGTGCAGTCCTACACATACTTGGGAGCAGTCTTCACGATGACTTAGGCAACCAGGGCATGTCACACGGGGGAAGATTGCTTTGGCCCGGCTAGAGAGACAATGTTTCTAGGCACACTTTCACGATCCACCGATGAAAAGTTGGCTTTTTGACACTAGTGTGCGGCTGATTGCCATGTATGCAGCACTCTTCTAGGGAACTGATCTCCCGTGGACAGAGTGGAGGAGATTTCAGCGGCTACAGGGCACCATGGACTCTAGGATGATTTGGAGTAAGCCCTTAGTCCCACATGAGATAGTACAGATACAGTTCGCCATGTCACCTCTCCAGGTTGATGCCATCTTTCAGACAGTGACATTCATCCACAGAGTTTGGGCCATACCTCACTGGAGACTATCGAGAATGGCGTTAGAGTCATCTAGACGGCTAGCAGAGAGCGGGACAGGTACATGGTATGCACCTATATCGACATGGTTTTCCAAGCACGGTATTTAGATGGACATGCTTCCTTCCTTTCAATAGAGCATGGACGCTCCACGCGAGTCGATCCCACGAGAGGAGATAGAGTCAAGTTGTTTGGTACTCTGATATATCAATGGCGTAGATTGCCATGGCTAGCCCTGATTTCATCTATGTCATTGGGGGCAAAGGGAGATCAGAGGAGTTGGTGTGCTCAGGCATTCACATGGTTTGCAGGATTGCCACTGTTTCAGTATAGCCTTGAGGCTCCATCCATTCCGCTTGCCTACTATGAGGTGAACCAGGTCATGAGAGAAGATCTCTTGTAGCTCCACACGTACAAGACTTGGTTAGCACCTATTGAGCTTTCGGTTAAACTCAACTTCTATGGAGATCGAGACAGAGGATCACTTTCCATTTAGATACCCTGTGTATTATGAGATCCATGAACGACATGATTGTCTATTCAATAGCAGTTTTGGCCCACTTGGAGAGTTTCCAGCACATCCTAATGAGCGGCGTGTGGCCACTCTCGTTCTTAAAACCCAAAGACAGAGATCAGCTCATATGAGCAGAGAGAAGAGCACAGAAGCGACCAGAAGAGTCGTTAGAGCATGTTCACGGATTTCTTTTTGGGTGACTTGAGCTAGGGACATCAGGGGACTAGACGTAGCGAGAACCAGAGTTCACGACTTGACCGACCCAACCCTTGGTGGACACCCACATGAGGATCGTAGACATATCCTCTCATTTCGATGTGGGAAGACAGACCACTGGAGTGACGATAGCACTTGTCAGACACCATGGAGACTATAGAGAAAGTGAGAGGGGCTTGGATAGGCCGAGCATCACCAATGATCCATCATTGGTTTCCTTCCTTGATGCCAGCCCTCACTATATCCAGACCCACTGTCATATGAGCTCCTCTTCTCTCTTCTCAGGAGCTGGTCCCATAGACAAGCATACATAGTTTAAGCCACATACATAGTTTAAGCCACTAGCTGGCCGATTGGTAGATGTCCTACGACTTTCCCCTCATTGTTTTCCTTTTTTTGGGTTTTCCCTCCCTTGCATCAGCGATAGTGCGATCATCTAATTTTTCTTATCACATACATCAGCCTTGGTATGGGTGCTCGTTTAGTGGCGCCACCCATAGCTTTCATTGTATGTGGTTTTTTTTTTCAGTAAGGAACCCCCCCCCATGACAATGAGGCAAATGTGATCGTCTAGTCTTTGACATTGAATACTCCTAGCATTTGCACCTTTGTTCTTAGAAGGTATAGAAGAAAGGAAGAAGACTCTACCCCCTTTGTGTTACACGCTAAAACTGGAAATGCGGACTGGTAAATCATGGGTGATGGCACTGTGTTGTTCCTCCCTGTGAAGCAAGCTCTAGTGATGCATACAATTTCGCTCCTGTATGCTTCCCACAAAGCCCACAGTTCCCTAGATGAGTCTGTATGTCACATGTCACAATCAAAAGACTCCTTACTGTGCATCCTTTTTACCCCTCTCTTGCGATACCATTTAATTCATTTTCACCTTGGCTAATTACACATTTAGGTGCATCTAGTCTGTGCCATGTCACCCTCACCAAGAACTTTGATTCCTGAAACCAGCCTCAACAATGTAAAGGGTGGTAGGATCCACTTAAACACAGCATACACAGCAAATAGACAAGTAAATATGCACCACAAAACAAATCACAGGGAAGCTAGAGTGCCCTTACTCAGAAACAAGGACACCGATTGGCCCCAAACGTTGGCACCCCTAGCGGTATTTATTTAACATTCATTTGAAGCCAAGTGGCTGATTACAAAGGTCTCTGGGAAGCTGTAAACCAACGCCCGTAGACTCCCCGTCCAGCCCACCCTATAATTCCGTGCTCAACTTCAAACGGTGAACGGCATCCAATCACTAGACAATCCTGTATCCTCAGCCAACCAAAGCATGCAATAGAGATTCCAATAGCATCCACTGTCTGAACCACTCCTGCAATCGCACAACCAAGTACCCTGCCCAACCAGTCAAAACGGCTGAACAACTGCAAGACAAAGCCCTCAACAGTTGAACTCTGGTGCAATCTGTTGAGATATCGAGCTCCACTCGTGATATGTCAGGGTGACCGTTGTGCATTTATGTCACCGACTTGTTAGCTGCAGATGCGGTTGGTACACCGTTCATGAAGCTATCCTTATGTACTCTAGTTTGTGGCTCAGTTAGTACGCCACCTTAGTTAGCTGAGTTTGGTTTGACACCCACATATAGGGTTCTTCTATTTCTTTGTACTAGAGTTCTTTTGGCTTACACAACTAAGAAGAGGAAAACTGTTTTCAGCTTCCACCTTGGTGTGTATTCCCCCATTGTGTATGTGAGAAAGCCGCAAGTGAGACTCCTTCCTTTTCTCCCACTAACTTCACATGGTATCAGAGCCTGGTTCGTGGTAAGGAGCTCAAGAAAGCAAACCAAGTTTGCGGTGTTTTGGTAAGAGGACCAGTGTTGCTTTCCTTTTTTGAGTTTGGGAGCGAATTTCTGCAGGTAGCACAGCTGGAAAGTGCAAGAGTGCATTGTCTCAGATTGAGACGTTCTTCGCGGTGTGGCGAGAGGGTAATATATGCTGCGAGAAAGGACGAAGCCATGGGTGACTTTATTTTTTTGATTCGAGGTCATTTCGGGGCCCGTTTTGGAGGCGGAAGTTCTCCGCAAGCACTGAGAAAAAGGTCTTGTTTTTGCTGTGCGACCACTGCTCTGCAGAACGGTGAAAAGCTGCCGTAAAAATCGCATCGTATGCCTGTGCGTAGAGATATTGGGAGTTACAGAATCATCCTTATTGCCTGTTTATGCAAAATCGTCACTAGAAAGTGACTCTGTGGTCAAATACCACTTTCGTCCGTTTTGCAGATTTGCCCTTGTGAGGCAGAAGCTAAGTTTTTTGCAGTGACAGAATATTTTGCAGTGTTCTGTAATGGCGTCTGATTCTCTTTCACAGATTTGTCATTGAAAAGCTTGACAAGAACAACTTCCAAGCATGGAAGTTTAGAATGACGAATTTTCTTATGGGAAAAGGCTATTGGGAGTTCATTACAGGAAATGAAGAAGAACCAGTTCTTCCTAATGTTCCCAATCAACAGGAAATGCAGGTATTTAAAGGATAGCATGAGAGAGCCAGAAAAGTTATGTACTGGCTGTCTATCAGTATTTCAGATTCTATGATTGTGCATATCCAGGATGCAAGTATGCCAAAGGAGGCATGGGATACTTTGACAAAAATGTACAGCACAAATATGCAAGCCAGGAAAATGCAGCTCAAGCAGGAGTTACACAATATGCAGAGAGAAAATATGAGCATCAATGACTACCACATGAAGGTGAAGAAAATTGCAGATGCACTTGCTTCCATTGGGTCGCCAGTGGAAGATGATGATTTAGTTTCTGTGACCTTGAATGGTCTAGGAAAGGATTATGTACAGTTTTGGACATCCATTGCCGTCCGCGAAAAATTTTTTGATTTTGAGGAGTTGTTTGCTCTTCTAGATTTTGAAGAGCAGAGAAATGGTGGTGCATCTTCTTCAGGAGGAACTTCAAAAGAAACTGTCTTCTACTCAAATGTTGGAAGTGGTAGAGACAGAGGTAGAGCAAGCCGATCTAGAGGCCGTGGTAGAAATCAAAATATGCAGCAAACTCAAGAAAACCAATCCTATGACATCAAACATGGGCTGATCTACCTTCTTCTTTCCTTTTCGGGATACCTGCATACCACTATCTGCATTGCTTTGAGGAGATTCTCCTGATCTCAATCTGCCTGTCCATGGCGAAGTATGTGAACCACTGCTAGAGGACACTATAGGTCCACTAATATTTTGTGATTGTTGCTGTGAATTCTGTGTAGCATTATCATTTTGTGTATCTACATCATCAATCACATTTACTGGTTTATACCAGCTGCTCATCTCATAAAAAACAACATCTCTGCTTATTGTAAACTTATGAGTAGAAGGGTTATAGCATCTATACTCTTTTTGCTGCAAAGAGTAACTAATAAAGATGCACTTCTCAGCTTTTGGATCCAACTTGGACCTCAACTCATCTGGCACATGAACATAGGCAATGCAACCAAACATTTTCAAATGAGAAATATCTCGTTTCCTACCAGTATACATCTCCTCTGGCGTCATGCCGTGTATTGTTGTAGTGAGAGTCCTGTTCGTTATGTAAACTGCTGTAGCAACTGCTTCAGCCCAATAATAATCTGGTAGGTCTTTTTCATTTAGCATGGCGCGAGATACCTCTCCAATATGCATGTTTTTCCTTTCTGCAAGTCAATTTTGCTGTGGGGTATGACTGCATGAATATTGCTGCTTTATGTCATGCTCCTGCAGGAACCTTGCAAACTCATTTGAGAGGTACTCTCCTCCTCCATCTGACCTTAGGCATTTTATTTGCAGGCTTGTTTCTTTTTCAACCATAGCTTTAAAAGCTTTGTAATGCTCAAACACTTCACTTTTCTTTTTCATAAAATACACCCAAACTTTTCTGCTGTAGTCATCAATAAAAGTGACAAAATAATAACAGCCTCCAATAGATGCAGCTTTAGTAGTCCACACATCAGAGTGGATTAATTCCAATGGCTTCTTACTCTCTTGAACATGTCTAGGAAATGGTTTCCTTGCCTGTTTTTCAAATTGACAGGCCTCACATATCTTATGCATTTTTGCAACCTTAAATTTAGGCAATCCTGCAACAATATTTTGGGCCTGCATTGATTTAAGTCGCTGTACATTAACATGACCAATGCGTTTATGCCAGATATCACTATCTGCAACTACATCGGTCCCATGTGTAAACATTGCTGCACTCAATTCAGGCATGTCCGCATCCAATGTAAACATTATGTCCTTCTTTCCTTTTACTATCAAGCGACCGTTATTTTTCATATCCTCAACAAAGTATCCATGTGGATTAAATCTGACCTGCAAGCCCTGCTCAACCCATTTGACCAATAGAAACCATGTTCTTGGTGATGTTCGGGACATGAAATACATCAGACATGTATTTCTTTTTTCCATCCTGCATAGACAAAGGAATTTTACCAATCTGCACAATAGAATGTGTAGTATCATTACCAGTCTTCACAAATCCTGATCTTTTCATTTTCCTTGCATCCTGCATCCATTCTGCATGACTTGTCATGTGGTTTGACGCACATGAGTCAACATACCACACATCATTGCTTTCTTCTGCACTTGTCACAGAATTGGTTATGTGTTGCACCATAAATAGATACTCATTTCTGTCATCACCCTGTCTAGATGATGCATAATTTTCTTGCTGTAATTTTTCATTCATGATGTCATTCTGCTTTTTATAGCAGTCTTTAGCCATATGACCCATTTTACCACAGTAGTAGCATTCAACATTGCTGTTTACATTTTGGTCTCTCTGCCATCCACCATGACCTCTTTGGCTCCACCTACCTTTAGAGTTACCACGTCCTCCTCGAATGCAGATCATTCTTATGTGGATGGTGAATCCAGTGGCTCAGAACAGAGCATTGATGATGAATTGGATATTCCTTCTGTTATTACACCTGGAGTAAGGAAGATCAGGGATGTTTTGAGAGCACCTGGAAGTGAGTCTATTTTGCGTAGGTCTATCGGAGCTAGGTATTCTGTGGATAGGCTGAAATATGATGGATTTACAGCCATTCACTATGCCTATATGGTCAAAGTGATACAGGAATCAGAACCCACTTCTTTTGAGCAAGCCATGGGAAAAGAAAAATGGGAGAAAGCCATGGATGCCTTGGAAGCAAATGCTACATGGGAATTAGTGCTTTTGTCTAAAGACAAGAATGCAATTGGTTGTAAGTGGGGTTATAAGGTAAAGCACAATGCAGATGGTTCTGTGAACAGATACAAGGCAAGATAAGTTGTCAAAGGGTATGCACAGACATATGGCATTGATTATGAAGGCTATGGCTGCATCAAAGGGATGGTCTTTACATTAGATGGATGTAAAGAATGTCTTCTTGCATGGTGATTTGCAACATCAGATGGATGTAAAGAATGTCTTCTTGCATGGTGATTTGCAAGAAGAGGTCTTTATGGAGCAGCCACTAGGTTATGTTTATGCTGTTCATCCTGAGTTTGTTTGTAGGTTGAAGAGAGCCTTGTATGGCTTGAAGCAAGTATCTAGAGCATGGTCCGACAAGATAGGACAGTATCTTGTCACTATTGGCTTTCAGATTTTCAAGGTAGATTTCTCACTTTATGTAAGAAAAATAGAGAAAGATATTATGCTGCTTGACATTTATGTTGATGATTTGATTGATCATCACAAGCGATAGTGATGGAGATATCTTTCATCTGAAAATGCTATTGAAGCAGAAGTTTGAGATGAAGGATTTGGGAGAGCTGCGTTATTTCTTGGGCATTGAGGTGATTAGATTACCAAGTGGGATACGGCTCTTGCAGAGGCAGTATGGATTGGACATGCTGTTCAAATATGGGATGACAGGCTGTAAGCCTATTTCAGTTCCTTTGGAGCAAAATGTGAAGCTGAGCGCAGATGCAAGTGAGCTTCTGTATAGACGCATAGTAGGAAGTTTGGTTTATATGACTATTATCAGGTCAGATTTGAGCTATGTTGTTGGATTGGTAAGTCAGTTTATGCAGGCTCCAAGGAAATCGCATTTGGATGCGGCTAGACGCATACTCAGGTATGTGAAGTCCACATTGCAGTATGGACTATTTTATGAGACTGAGGTTCAGATACAGTTGCATGGATACACTGATGCTGATTGGGCTGGTAGTATTTTTGATAGATGATCTACCAGTGGATATGTGTTCTCTTTTGGGAGTGCTGCAGGCACTTGGAGCAACAAGAAACAGTCTACAGTTGCCTTGTCGAGCACAGAGGCTGAGTACATGGGTGTAATGGCGGTATGTGAGATAGCTTGGTTGCATAAGCTACTTTATGATATGCATCAGTCTACAGATAGGTCAGTTGTCATTTATTGTGACAATATGAGTAGTATACACTTGGCAAATAACCCAGTCTATCATGCTAGAACAAAGCACATTGAGGTGCATCATCACTATGTGTGGGAGAAGGTTTTACTAGGTCTTATTGATCTAGTTTATGTCAGCACAGAGGATCAAGTAGCTGACATATTAACGAAGGCATTGGGCGCAGAGAAGCTGCACAATTTTAGAGACATGCTTGATGTGCAGGAATTGGGATTAAGCTCGAGGGGGAGTGTTGAGATATCGAGCTCCACTTGTGATATGCCAGGATGACTGTTGTGCATTTATGTCACCGACTTGTTAGGTGCAGATGCGGTTGGTACACCGCCCATGAATAATAGTTGGATGACAGCTATGCTTATGTACTTTAGTTCGTGGCTCAGTTAGTATGCCACCTTAGTTAGCTGAGTTTGGTTTGACACCCACATATAGGGTTCTTCTATTTCTTTGTACTAGAGTTCTTTTTGGCTTACGCAACTAAGAAGAGGAAAACTATTTTCAGCTTCCACCTTTGTGTGTATTCTCCCATTGTGTATGTGAGAAAGCCGCCAGTGAGACTCCTTCCTTCTCTTCCACTATCTTCACACAATCAAGCAACCAAAAACTTCCTAACGGGTTGCCTCAATCTATAGCCTCCTTGGCCATTGCCCATCAGCATAAATCAACCCTTCTTCGTGAGGAAAGAAACCCAAACACAATAACTAGCCAGCAACCAATCAAGGAACGGCAAAAGCAGGCAAAGACAAGCCTTCTTTTACTCGGAATTCACAGAAGAAAGGTTGCCCTGGCTAGAAAATCCTAGATCCTGCAGAGAAAAGATGATTCCGTCTTGGCACAGCCTAGAAGCAGCCTAGAATAGAACACCCACGCGTGGAAAGATACCAAAACCAGCCACAACACCTAGAAGGCTTCAGAAATCAGGTCGAAATCTCTTGCAGAGCCTGAAAGCTTGAAAAAGCAAGTCGCAGTTCACTCGAAGCAGCTTGGTCAAGTCCAGAACTCTTGGAACAGACCTAGAACCAATCGTAGGTACCTGGAACAGCCTAGAAGAGCCCAAAAGCAAATCACAAACTGAAATAGACACCCTGTCAGAAATCGCTACCTGCAACAGACTCCTAGATCAATTGCGATTTGCTCTGGTGGGCCCTGGATCACCTGGAACTGGGCCTTGGGTAAAAACGAATTTCCCTGGCAGGCTCTGGATCACCTAGAACTGGCCCCTGGGTAAAAACGAATTTCCCTGGCAGGCTCTAGATCACCTGAAACTGGCCCTTGGGTAAAAACGAATTTACTTGGTAGGCTCTAGATAACTTGAACTGGCCCCTGGGTAAAAATAAATTTCCCTAGTAGGCCCTGGATCATTGCCCTTGGGTAAAAACGAATTTCCCTGGTAGGCTCTGGATCACCTGAAATTGGCCCCTAGGTAAAATCGAATTTCCTTGGCAGGCTCTGGATCACGTGAAACTGGCCCCTGGGTAAAAACGAATCTTCCTGGTAGGGTCTGGAACCTCCTGGTCAAAAGCGATTTGACTCTAGCAGCACCTGGTAGGCTCTGGCAGCTCCAAACTGATGATCTGGCTCCTCTAGAATTGATTTGGCCAACTGAACCCAAAATAAGAGCTCTGGGCCCTTTTTGTAGTCCTGTGCTAAAATTAGCAATTTTTAATTGCACCACCCCTATTGCACACTTTGGCCCTAGGAATTAATTGCCTAGTAACTGGGCGCACATTCACTATTTCCAAGGGCCCACTAGGAAATTTAATTCCCCAAGTCTGGCCCCATGGTCGGACCCTCGCGCCCTAGAGGCTCAAGGTAGTCACACGCAAATTAAAGGAGTCGCAAATCAAAAGTGCCAGAATTTCACGTCCTCATGACAATTCCTTTAACCAAGAACCTTGACATTGATTCCTTTGACCACGAACCTTGACATTGAGTCCTTTGACCATTTACGTAAAGCACAATAACATACAATATAAAGTTCGGTCCTCTAAAGGAAAATGTTGACTAACCCTTCCAAGGTCCTGGTACCTCAACTAGAGCATAACACTTTGCTGCTCCTGTGTTGTGATGTGCTGTTGTGTTCTGCGGCGCTGAATTGATGGGATGTAGAGAAGGAAAGGACTCTGTTGCTGCTGTGTTGTACAGACGGGAAATACGGAAGGAAAGTGCAACTGCGTGTATAGAGAGGTATGGCGTGTACGACAGAAGGTTTATAAAGATGGACTGGTATGTGAAATTGAGACACTGACTTACATAGAGATAGATAGACTGGATTCTCTCTGTCAATAGCTGACTCTAAAACAAAGATTCTATCTCTTGTCCATACAGTGCCGTAAAGGACAGCAACAGTGGAGGGGGTAGAGTCTTCTCCCTTCTTTTCTACCCCAAGCCCAGCTTGAGGGGATAGTTTCAGCAAAGGGGTCCTCAGTTTCATGCAGGCCAATATGGAGTTCCTAAGGTGAAGCAGTTCGCCACGACCCCCAGCAAGCTCTCGTATGCAGACATTGCAGCCTCATCTCCCCCATACATGTTCTCACGCCCTCTCTATATGCAAAGAATTATCTACAGCACAGGAAAATGGTGAGCATGATCGACCCGCAAGAGCATACTTACTATTTGCAGCAGGAAATTCGTGAGCTCAAGCTTAGAATTGCAGCTTTAGAAAGGAAAATAACGATATGGAAGGGAAAGGAATCCACAGTAAAGGATAGGATCACTACTCAGGTAAGTTCCATCAAGTAGGAGACGACTGCAAATGTTAGCAGTAAAGTCAATAAAGCTGACCTATACTAACCTAAAAGGCCCCAAAATGAGCTCCAGTTTTTCCTAATGGCAACAATCACGTACTTCTTATTTGTTATGTCCATTCCCATCTATGATTCTTGTAGGAATTACCAAGCTCCTTGCTATACAATAAAGTCAAAAGGCTTAGATCTCATGCCATGGACCAGGCATGGAGCCTTATCATTTGATGGTCAGTCCTCCAACCAGGGGTCTTGCAAAAGATGTCCAAGAATGCCAATGTTTCCTTAATTTCTAGTGAGAGATGACCCATACAAGCCGCTGGCCTATGGGACAAAATGCAAAATGTCAAACTGACTTACAAAATCTGGATAAACCAGAGAGTTGAGGAGTGCACATGGCATCTCAGCTCAAGGTTACTTTGTCTCATAGGTCCGTGAGGCCTCCCGCAGATGTTAATCTCTCTCTCTCTCTCTCTCTCTCTCTCTCTCTCTCTCTCTTTGCTCTTTCAGGATTCATTTTTATCTACTTTTTTCTATAGACCATTAATTAATAAGAACGGTTCCAAGATATATATATATTTGCAGGATTTGTGAGCTTTCATTACCATATCAAAGTAGAATGCATGCATTGTGTGATGACGATTCTTGCTTCTAAACAATGTTTCAATTTTATGTTGTCTTCTCACTGTACGTTTACTTTTTTGGATTGGGCAGTGACAGATGTCTTCACAAATCTGTCAATGGAAAGTAAGGATGCTATCGACCTGTATATTGCTACAGAGTTTGCTGAATGGTAAAGAGTCTAACGAAATTCTCGCAGACTTGTTTAATACTTATAAGTGTTAAAGTGGATTCGGCTTCTTTATCACTATAGAGCTCTGATTTCTGCATTTTTGAAGCACTACAGTAATGAACTGATAACTCAATCTTAAAGCAGAGAGAAAGGGCATGACTCAGCTTTCTGTACATTTCAGGGGTGATATGTATCATCTTAAGCAGGCTGTGACGGCCAATGATGTCAAGTTGCTGATATGGCAATTGCTTGTGGGGGTAAAATATATGCATTCATGTGGAGTTTGGCATAGGTGATGATTGTTTGTCTTCCTTTTGTGAGAGTTTTTTTTGGTATTCCAAGAAGCATTGTGGTTTTGATGAAGGTGAATCATCTTTAATATAAAATTTTGCTTGCCTCCTTAACAATTTACCAGGGATATCAAATCAGAAAATGTGCTACTGACTTCTAGGATGCGTGTAAAAATTTGTGACTTTGGACTTTCTCGGTCTGCTGAAGAGGTAAAAGATGCCAGTAAGAGCTTGATAAAGACATTTTATTGTATTGTGGTTTTATCTGAGCTGTGTCACTGGTTCACTGGTGTTCCATCATCATATCGTACCAAACTGATTGTAGCTGTTTATGCCTGCCCCTAGAAAAGATCATTGAATGGGATGATGTCTAGCTCTGGCAACTCAGCCAGCCTTTATTCTGAGTGAAATGATGACTGCAAAATTGCATTATAAATTTTCCGCAAATTCATCCTGGGCGTAGAGAACCTTCGGATGAAACATATCCCCACACAAAGTCTCACCTCACTGTCCACAACTGTGGTTAAAAAAGCCCTGATTTGAATTGTCATTCACTCTGGTTGCACTAAGCACAGTAAATAATGTTGTTTCCATGAAAGTTTTCCTATATCTTTGTAACTGTGATTTAATGAAGTGCTGTGGTCTTCTATTGATATGTTTTGATTGCCAAGTGCTTACTTCCGTAAACCATTTGTTCTCTGTAGGCTGCTTCTGGTTTTGAACCCAAGAATGCACCTGTTGATCGTGGAAGACCGAGCAAGAAAGTTTTGACCAGACAGTACACAAAAGTGGTAGGATGAATTTATTCAGAATGTGCTTGTACAACAGAGAATATGTCAATTTGGTGTGATCTGATGATGATTATGGGTGCAGGTGGTTACGCCAAGCTATCGTGCACCAGAGGTCATCATGTCGCAAGGGCAATACAACTCTACAATTGACATGTGAGGCCGAAGGCCTGTTTTCAATTTAAGATCATAATATCTAACTTCTGCATCGGAAACAGTTTCTTGTAGCTCCAATAATAATTCAAAAGTACCAGGTGGGAGGTGTCATGAGGCATTAAATATCACTACCTTTGCTTTTGAACTAAGGTATGAGGGACTAATGGATCTCTGGCTTTTGTTGTGTTGCTGTGTACGATGCACTGTCAATAAACCAGCTGGTCACTGGGCTGTATATTCTGGGTAAGGCCTCTGATCAATCCATCTGAGGTTTCAACATGAGGTTCTTGGTATTCCAATTTATTTGTTTATCAAATTTTGGTAATGGATGCAGGAGCTGCTGATGAGGAGTATTACAAAAAGTTGTGGACCTCCAACGACTCCTCTTTTTGGTCTACGGTAAATTACTTCTCTTTTTAAGGTGTTGGTTCAGGATCCTTTATCTTGCACGGAGATTTTGGCGGTGCTTCATTTGATATTTTGTTGTGTAAGAATTGCTTGTGCAACATATGGAAAGTTTTCTGTTCTATGATGCATTTGTTCTTGGAGTGAGCTGGTTTAAACCTTTGTGGGCTTTGTCCTTGCTTCTCAATTTGGACGAAGGCTTGTGGATAACTTTATGTTATAAAAGGTTACTTATATCTATGTGCTAAGTGGGATTATTATTTTGTTGTGATGCATAATGTGTTCAATTGAAGGTTATTTTGTTTTTATGGGATTCCTGTATGTGTGAGGATTTTACGAGGGTTACATGTAGGTCTTGTGTTCTTGCTGGGAGCTATGTCTTGCATCAGGCCGGGCAGAGGAGGGAATTACAAGAAAGAAAGAAAGAAAAAACTTTATCAAAAGTCTCCAAAAGACCAAAGGGGCTATGAGACTGAATGAACCAGATACTGTGAGCTGGAAGGGTGGAGTCTCTTAGCGAGCATCAACACCCAAGAAAAATACAACCTAATCATAGAAACTCTAATGCATATGAAGGTCTGAGCCCTGTGGAAAGGATGAAAGCTGTGGGGTGGCATCAATGCGATGATCCTCTGGAAGTTGGCAGAGTGATCAAGCTAAGGGGGAGCCCCAGTGATGTATGAGGTTGCAGTGACATAAAACCTATGATGGAAATGCTGATGGCTGGCGGTGTGTGGTCTCCTAACTGTGGCCTTGCATCAAACAAGTGCCACATCGCCCCCATCGGTCGTGTATCTAGTTTGGTGAACATGGAGGGAAGATCCCTAAGCTTGATCTCTGCATCAACCCACTGGCAAGTATATTGTAGCTCGCTCTAGACCTTGGCTCTGTCATCTCCTAGGGGTTTGCTGGTTCGTGCTTGTCAAATAGATGTAGAGAGTGGCAGTTGAGGAATTGGATGATGAAAAAAGACTTATACACGGTCCGTAATATAAACATTAGTTCTCTAGGTATAAACATTAGTTCTCTATGTAGGTGCAGCAAGGGTCAAGGAGTACGTAGGGAATACCAGAAGAGAGTGGAGACTGTGCAGGAATTATTTCTCATAGAGGAGCTAGGTGTCAAGGTACAAACCTGTACCCCGTTCTGTTAGCTGAAGCAGATGTGTCACTTTTAAAAGGAAAAGAGAGGGGGGGTGGTGGTGGTGTTTCATATGCCAACGCATCAAAAACCTTTGCACAGATGGAACTTTGCGGGATAATGCGTTGGGTCTCCTTATAGTGAGATAGTCATTATAGACTTTGTAATGCAGAAAATATTAGAATAATTGTAACTGTTGTCCAATAGATCCCATGGACATTCATAGAGTCATTCCATCTCTCTCTCTCTGTCTCTGCACCCCCCCCCCCCCCCTTCTTTCTTTCCTCGGGCCACCTCTTCTTGTGCTTTTTTAGGTTACCTTCTTCTGAAATTTCTCGATTTGTTAAATGGGATATTTTCTAGTCCTATGGCGTAAGTTTTTGCTACCAGTTTACATATTTTTTTTGCCATGAATGGATGTGTGCACCAGTATACTAGTATAAGAAGTGTTTGATACCCATTGTATTGTCAATGAGCTCCTTCAGTGCAAAGAATATAAGGTGATTTGCCTGCCAGGCAATAAGAGATGTATGTGTACACTAGTACACACTCTAGTATACCAGTATAAAAGGTGTTTGATACTCATTGTATTGTCACTGATGTCCTTCAGTGCACACATGAGGTGATTTCTCTCAATATGAGATGTGCTTTGCAAGATGCCATGTTAGACTATGATAGGCATTGGTAGTTGTATTTTTTAATGATTACCATTGCATCCATTCCATGTCTTTTTGCTTTTATGCGCCTTTGAAAAAACGTCGTGAATCTGTATCATTTGCAGTGCAGAGATTGGAACACCAGAGGAGGGGATAAACTATACTAAAGACTGCTCTGTTCTAGCTCAGCAGGTACACTAGAAAGGGATGTGCATTTATTCCTTAGGTTGCTATTCTCTGGTCTTTTAATTGCAAGTACTTCTTATACACAAGTAAAATTGTTGGCAGGAAAAAAATTCAATTAGCTAATTTGAATTTTTTGACAGCTGGATGTCATCTTCAATGTCATTGGTACCCCATGTTGGAAGGACATTGAGAGTGTGCCAAGTGAAAGGTGGCGCGCGTATCTAAGATGCTTGCCAGGACGAGTATATCACTCTACTTGAGACCTGTGATGTGAGGAATATTAATCATTGTGCTCTTTTTGGAAGCTTGATAGTGATAATTGTGCATGCTTTATTATTAAAATTAATAATTCCGCGAAAGGTGGTCGTGGGAGTGTGAATGATACACAACTCAAAAAGATACACAGTCCGCACTTAATGGAACAGTTAGAATTTGAATGAGAAAGAAATATAATGAAGGAATAACTTTAAAACATGCCAATGCAATGGGGGAAATCATTTAGAGGGGTTCGTAGAGATGGAGGAGGAAGACATGATAGCAATCTTGAACAATGTATTCGAGAAAACAATGCAAATCTCTGGAATCCAATGGCAAGCTACCTTCAGGATTGGAAGGGGAGGGAACAAACCAAGCCATCTAATTGTGAATTTTCAAGATATGTAGTAGCTGTTGGAAAGGTCACCTCCCCATCTGTAAGCCCCCATATGAGGAGAGCATGGGGGAGGTAGACCAGGGTATATTGGGGCTGCCACATGGGCAGCACATGAGCTGCCATGTGAGCAGCACACAGCAAAAGGCAGAGGCTGCCACATGGGCAGCACACAGGCTGTCATGTGGGCAGCTATCCAGACAGGGCCAATGGGCTAACAAGAAGAGTACCTGGCAAGTTGTGGAGCTCTTGATGGTGAAAGCAGTACGGAGCAGACATGTGGACGTAGGGACCTGCAGCAGCCTGATTTCGCAGGGTTTTCCAGCAAGAACAGATGGCGCATCAGTACGGAAGGGTACGGTGTGTATACGTGGCTGTACAGTGCTGGCGAAGGCCTGGCAGGAGGCAAGGATGCTGCAGCGGGAAGGCTCCTGCATGAAGAAAGATGCGGGGCAGATGGCGATGGCTATGGGCAGGTGAGAGGCCTGCAAAAGGCCCTGGATCTGAGGCAGTAGGGCCTTGGCCAGTGGCACAATGCCACGTGGCAGGTTGGCCCTGCAAATGGCCATGTAGGGGCCTAGTTTTGTGAGCCAATGGGGGGGGGGCTACTGGTTCGGCCAGTCGACCTCACAATGGGTTGGTTTTTTAGGGCTGCTAGTTGGTCCATATGAAGGGGCATCCTTGCCCTATAAAAGGAGAGGCCTCAGGCCTCATTTCATATCTTTTGGAGCAGCCTTTCACAAGTAGGTTGGAGCAGTGGAGCAGATGTCTTTTCAGGAGGACCAAGAGGACCTGTGTGCTGCAGACAAAGCTTGAAAGGGGCTGTCTACCTAGGAGGGCAGCAAGGTTGAGAAGATCATGACTTGGAGCAGCCTTTGAGGAGCAGAAAGGAGCAGTACCAGCAGCAGCAGTTGGGCCTCATCCTGGAGGTGAACCTGGCTGGAGACTTGTAGACTTAGCCCACTCAGAGGGCTGCCCACCTAGGCTGGTTTGCAAACAGCAAGGTGGAAGAGGTCTGGACAGAAAGTCTGCTTACGCTCAAGGTGGAGCACGCGGGCTCGAGGTGGTTTGCAAACAGCAAGGTGGAAGAGATCTGGACAGAAAGTCTACTTATGCTCGAGGTGGAGCATGCGGGCTCGAGTCTAGAGATAGCCAGCAGATAGGAGAAGGACCTTGTGGTAAGATCAGAGGACCACATCATTGGTGGGACTGTGGATCTATCTCTTTTGTATTGTGTCCACAGCTTTGGACGAAAATATATTATTTTGGTGTCTTCTATATCTGGCTGGTTCATTGTCTATTGATGAGTCTGCACATCTATCCTATGCACATAAGTTTAAGAAGTTCGTGATTCCACACCCCACACCACACTGTGTGAGCTCCTGGGCTATTCTATCAGTCTTCTGCTGTGCGTACCTTCTGTTGGGTCATTTCTAACAGTAGCTAGCTAGGCTATCCTCTTAAGAGGAAGATGGATAAATACGATCCTCAAACCAGTCCTTGGCTTGCATTTGATTTGACTTCTCCTTTAGTCTGCCGTGTATTGATCTTGAACCTGAACTGCTTCTATTTGCACATCAACTTGCTTCGTGGGCTGCTTTTGCTTTGTCTTATGGAATGTCTTTGCCGTCGACTTCATTGGGATGACTATGCTCAAGTAGTTGCATGTGATACTCCTCACAACTCTCATCCTTGACGTTGATAACTAAGAACCGGCTATAGAGCATGCGGTATTCTTAGGGCCGTGCCAAGTACATGTGTAGGCTTTGTAGTGGGAAGCACTCGTGATAAACGAGCTCAGGCCAGTGAATGTGCTCGACATTGGAATTAGAGCACATCTTGTCTTGCAGGAAGTCTTACGTATCATCGTTTTCTTGGTTTGGCTGAATAATCGACATGTCAAGAGGTTTCAGTTTCGGTTCATGAGGACTTGCTTGCTTTGCCTCCAGTCAATGCTACCATATCCATTTGGAGGTCTATTTAATGAGACATAGGTTGTTATTTACATCTACCAACCTATTGAGCTACTCTGTGCTCAGCCTATCAAATTGTATAAAAAACCCAATTGTCAAGACTCAATATGCTATATCTAATAATTTACAGAGTTTCTTTCCTTGGTGATTGCACGGGAGAAATGAGCATGTCATTGCGAAACTCTATGATGTTTTCTTCAATGCTATTGTAACACAAAAAGGCAATATAACTTACAACCATGTCACATGTAGCGACTTGCATGCCAATGTTTTGCATGCATGACAATGGAGCTTATTTTTAAAATAATAATCTATAATCAAACGAACTGTTAGCTATCACTTTGATCGAACCGATGGTGTGTAAACGAACTTTCTCCAGGTACTTTGTCCATCCACTGACAAGCACCCGATTGTTTCATTTTGTAGGCTTCTTCCACAAGGGATGAAGCATTTGTACGATTGGATATATTCTAGTCTTGCAAAGGTATATTCTTCCACAAGGGATGAATCATATGTACAACAGTGTGCATTGGCTTATGAAACCAATCCCACCTCACTTATAAGCTACAAGCTAGAAGATGTACATGTAAAGAGGGGAGAGATATTCACACACACACAATGCTCATGAAACATGTTCTTTCATTACGGGATGTCCATACACATTACAGCTTAACTCTTCTTCTTACCTATCTCAATGTACAAGGATTGTCCCAAAATATGCCTTCACGAATCACACTCATTCTTTAAATATGCCAAGTCATCTTCTCTACACGCCTCTATATCCAAACATACAACATGTACATAACATCTATCTCTGCACCAACAATCTCCCTCTCAAGCTCAACATGAGCTTGTACATTATATAGGCCTAGAGCCTCTCTAAAAAAATAAAACTCATCCTTGCCCAATGACTTGGTAAATATATGTGCAACTTGTGCATCTATCTTGACATACCTCATGTCAATCTCTCCAGTATAATTGCTGGCCAGCATTATAGTACTTATGTTGTTGCAATATATCATAACTGGACCATCGATGCATATATGCAACTCATGAAGAAGTAATCTCAGCAAAGTTTCTTCACATGTTGTTATGGCCCCTCTATACTCACCTTCCGTGCTAGACAACACAACTGTGGGTTGCTTTTTGCTGCTTCAACTAATCACACCATTTCCAAGAGAGAATGCATAGCGACTAGCAGATCTTCTATCATCATTGCTGCCAACCCAATCAGCATCTGTATACCCATGCAAGCATATTTCTCCTTCTTTGGCATAGAACAAGACAACATTGATTGTTCCTTTCACATATCTAAGTATTCTTCTCACTGCATCAAGGTGACTCTTGCAGGGCTTTTGCATGAATTGACTCACCACACCGAATGCATAGCTCCAGTCTGGCCTAGTGATGTTGAGATGTTTTAGGCTTCCAACCGTCTTCTTGAACATGGTGACATCCACAAGTAGTTACCATCATAAAACAACTTTGCATTTTCCTCAAGAGGAGTTTTAGCCGGTTTGCATGCTGTCATACCATTCTAGCATAGCCAAGGCTTATTGCCTTTGAATCATCCAAATACCTTGAGGAGTATCAGTGACCTCAATGCCTAGAAAGTACTTAAGCTTTCCTAGGTCTTTCGTGTCAAATTCCCTTGCCAATTGCTTCCTTATGGTTGTAATTCCTGCATCATAGTTGCAGTGATGATCAAGCCATCAACATATATGATTGTGATGACCATTTTCGACTGCTTGTTGCACATATAAAAAGTAATCAGCCTTGGACTGTCTGGAATTTAATTTCAGAAAGGTCTTTCTTATCTTCTCACACCATGCCCTTGGTTCTTGTTTCAGCTTATAGAGTGCTTCTTTTAGCTTGCACACATGCATTGGAAACTTAGGGTGTACATACGCCTCTGGCCGTAGCATATAAACCTCTTCTTGCAAGGAACCATTTAGAAAGACATTTTTAACATCCATTTGCTATAAATTGCAACCAAACATGCTAGCCAATGCAAAAACCATCCTTACGGTAATCATCTTTGCTATCGGGCTGAAAGTCTAATCATAATCCAAACCATATGTTTGGGCATAACCCTTTCCATTCTTGGGAAATGGAAACCTATGCATTTCGCCCAACAAACAGAGAAAGGAGCTGAATGCAATTACAGGGACCACGCTACTCACGACTATAGCTACAGCCTACAATGTACCTATCGACTGGCAGTTGTCTTCTCGCATACATGTTTTTTAAGTGCATGCATGGGTGGAAGATCTACGACCATGCCATGTGAATGCATCTTCACCAAATTGTTGAAGTTGAGATGTAGATGTGCATCAGAAATCAAAGATTCAGCCACGGCATTAGCTTCTATAGCAGCGTGTTGTGCATAAATGTCAAGATGATATAGCCCTCTATAGAGTGTTCCAGTAAGTATAATGAAGTTATTGTACTAATTATCATAAATGGCTTAGCGATAACCGTGAAACAGAACTCTAAAGCCACGCGTGGTGAAACTGGCCTTCAATAAATTAAAGGCCAGTAGAACTAACAAATAACCAGCCAACACTTTTATCAACAATTCAGCAAAAGTATAACTGGCAGATTGGGAGCTAGAGTGCCCTTGCACCGAGACAAAGACATAGACTGGCTCCAAACCTTGGTGTCCCCCTTTCGGTATTTCTTTAATTAAGTGAGAGACCCAGAATTCCAGGCATTCTACATCTGGGGCATCCTACATCCCAGTGGGCAATCACATGCCCTGCATAGCCTTTATGGACCACTGCTCTCACTAACCCTAGCAATAGGCTTTCATTCCTATCCTAGAAAGCTTCCACACAATTAGCCACCGTGAGTAAGCCTACCTTCATGGCCAGTCGGCAACACCCGCAATAGTACGTAAGCCTACCTTCATGGCTAGGAGCAACACTTGTATAATACTTGGCATGAAGTAATGAGCAAGGCTTTGTGCGGTTAGTTGGCCTCCCGAGCCGCCTTAGGCAAGGAGCTACTCTCGAGCTCTATGAGTAATCAACCCTCCATTCAGTCCCGTCAACTAGCGCCAACCAGCCCCGTTTTGACCCGTACGGATGAAGATGGTATCTAATGCTCCTCACGATCCCTCCGATTCTTCCGCAACGTGCAGCTCCCCATTTGAAGGTTCGCCTCTCACCCCCAATCCCACTGTACGTACATCTTCGTCATTCTTCTTGCAAACTTCCACTGGCAACCATGCTAATTCCAACCATAGCATGGTGTTGGTAAACTGAAAGGAAACCATGGAGTGAACACAAACTGAGAATTCTTGCTTCTGGAATGAAGAAAGGTGAGGTCCTTAAGTAGGCACCTCTTACATGATCACTGACATCACTGATGACCTTTGAGCTCCACAATCATCTCCTCAGTCTGCTCCTAGATTCTCTCAATATCCTATGTGGCTTCTACCACCACCTAATAGTGCTTATGGGCACCTAATTGTGCCTCTAGCACACACACATAGAAACCAAGGTGTGCCTGGGGCATACACCTTGAGATATCCCAACATACCCCCCCTCAAGGGAATGCCTCAGGCTATGTCAAGGATACAGCTAGCACAAGGTGTCACATGCCATCTCATGGTGGTCATGGATCTATCAATGGCTAGGATCTCAAGCTAGCAAGGGTTCATATGGGTGTAAGATAAACAAAAGGGATACACAAGACCTTCCAATGATTATCTCCCCTGCATGTACATGCACACAATGTCTGCAGGAAGTATCACGGAGCAAAAACACATACACATGGCCTACATCATATGGTGACCAGAGGTGTTTACAAAACACACAATGGTTTATTTCATTCATTTTGGAGGACTATCCAGGCTGAGTACTTTGACTCAATAAAAAAGAGAGATCTAGAGCATACATGGAGATGATTCAAAAAGCATAATCTTCATAGGATGCCTCATCTTGTGGAGGCACATCAACTAAAAGTAGATTGGCATTTTGTGACTTTGAAGTTGCTTCCTTTTTGGCTCTACAAAACTTTTCATGATGATTGTTTTTGCCACAGTGTTTGCATGGATTGATCTTGAAGCAGTCTTTTGAGAGGTGATTAGTCTTCCCCCAATGATTGCAAGGTAAAAACTTGCCCTTCTGGATTTTTATGGCATAGGCTGTATCATTGCCTTTTTGGAGTTCCATGTGCCTTTCTTCTTCTTGAAGAGCAGAGATAAGACCTTCAAGATTAGGATTAGGAAGATTTTTCAAAGTGGTAACAACATGATCATAATCTTCAGGCATACTCTTGAGCAACACTACCATTTCATCATTTGTAGTGATAGGAGAGTTGATAGAAGCAAGTTGAGTCATGAGACTCCGCATGTAATTGACATGGGTAGCTAAAGGAGTGCCACTAACCATCTTCAATTCAAAGAAAGCAATCTTAAGTGACAATTTTGAGATGTGAGAGCTAGCACAAAAAATAATGTCAAGCTTTTGCCAAGCTTCTGAAGGAGACCCCAAATTAGAGATGTGATGAATATAGTCATCTCCTAAGGCAAGAGTAATGATGCCATAGGCTTTCTCCTCTCTAGCAGGATCTCTTGCCGGGCGTGTTGGAGCTGAGGATTCTCCAGCATTGGAGGCTGTTGAAGAAGATGTTGAAGTCGGTTTGACAAGCCCCTAGAGGTTTTCCCTCATCAATGTAAACTTAACCTTCATCTGCCATGTGTGAAAGCCCTTACCATTGAACTTATCCATATTCAAGATGGTAGCCATGAGAGGGTCTAAGCGAGAATGGACAGTGTCTACTCTCTTACAGGTGAAATATGAGCATTAAAAAATAATCCTTCAAAGAGTAACAACTTGAATACTTTGACTTGGATTTCTCTATGTGACTTAAGTAAATGTCAGAGCATAAGGCAATTAGTCAGAGCAATATTTATGCAAGATGTCTAAGCAAAATATGACCAAGTAGATGCTAGAAAATGAGCATAGCAGACTGAAAATAAATCTTGGTCAAACTACCAGCCAAACTTTGACTGTCCAAAGTCAAACTTAGACTTGCATAGTCAAGCTTTCATGGCCAAAGAGGCAGCTCAGAAATCTGCTCCAATGCGTCATGTAGAGGTCGAAATTCAGAGGGGTTTTGCACTGGAGAGGAAGGTAAATATGTAGAGCTTCTCCCTCAGAAAGGAATCGCGCAAAAGATAGCCACGTTGCCCAGCATTATAGAAGAACCGTGGACTGGTTTTTTTACGAAAACTACCCGAATGTTGCTCCAAATGAGCTCATACTTGATGAGCAGCAAGGTCGTGATGTCGCCCAGCTCCCTCTGGAAGGAATTAGACAATGTATCTCTCCATAGTGAGAACCAAGAAGAAGGTCGTCGCAGCTTCCTGAGACAATGCCGCTCTGAAAATGGCGAGATAGCTTGTACAGCTCGTTCTGCAGATTCGCCCTACCCTTGGGAAGACTTTCCTGAAGGATGAGATGCTGAGAATGCAGGTTTGAAGAGAACTCTCACTTCTAAAATCGACTTTGGAAGGGACGGTGGAAGATGGAGGTGAGGAGGAAGATGATGATGTGGCACCTAACTAGGGCTTAAGGAGGATCATAGGGCTCTGATACCATGTTGGTAAACTGAAAGGAAAGCATGGAGTGAACACAAACTGAGAATTCTTGCTTCTGGAATGAAGAAAGGTGAGGTCCTTAAGTAGGCACCTCTTACATGATCACTGACATCACTGATGACCTCTGAGCTCCACAATCATCTTCTCAATTTGCTCATAGATTTTCTCAATCATCCTATGTGGCTTCTACCACCACCTAATAGTGCTTATGGGCACCTAATTGTGCCTCTAGCACACACACAGAGAAACCAAGGTGTGGCTTGGGCATACACCTTGAGATATCCCAACACATGGGAAAAGCCACGTGGTTGGAGTAGGTGCCACGTGGCACCTACGTTTTAAATTACCCCATGCCCCCTCTAGTGGGGCATTTTAATGGCTAAACCAATGGCCAACTTGAACTTCTAAGGTCTTCTTGCCCCCTCAAGAACACATAATTGGCATATTCTGCCCTCTTTTGGCATATCTTTCCATCCTCCTATTTCAATCTGCAGCTGGTGTGATCGGGTGCGAAGTGAGGCCAAAGCTCTTCGCTTATGTATTGCCATAGGTGTGCAAATGTACTTTTGCGTGGCTGTTTCTCTTCCTGTATAAGTAGCCCAATATTCGGGGTTGATAAATGTACGGTAGTACTCAAACTTATCTCTGTTTTCAGCTGTTTGCCATTTCCTGTGTAGTGCATTCAGTAGGTCATGATGAAAGGCATCCTCATCTACCTCCTCTGGAGAGTAGTCCAAGTACCTCTCTACCTCCCATTTTTGGAACCATTTTTTTAATCTGGTGCCCATCCAGATGCCAGAATCTTACCCTTATTCGTCTTACTTTTGACTTTCTACCCATGCCCTCTTTGGCAGCCTTTCATTATTCATGCGCTTGACCTTTGTGATGTATCTGAGTACTCTCTTCAAGGCATGCAACTCTATGGGTATGCATCCTGTCTCTAGGAGTAGGAGAGAGTAGGGTGTGGTAGCCTTGATGCCAAGGTGTCTTCTAATGAAAGATTTCTGCATTTTTTCTACATCATTCCATTTTGATGATGGTATACTCCCCCCCCACACCTCTACCCCATAGAGCACTGTTTGTACCACATATACCCCATAGAGAGAGAGAGAGAGAGAGAGAGAGAGAGAGAGAGAGAGAGAATGTGATATGATATGATTGTATTAAAGTCGTCTTGAGACCCTTCAAGATCTATGGGATTGGTGATTACTATCAACAAACAATGATTTTTTATATTCGGTGAAAGAAAATACTATATGAGAGAGAGAGAGAGAGAGAGAGAGAGAGCATTTAATTCTGTTACTTCTTGTGACAGGCTGGAAGCTTGGAGAGGAGCTTGTTAGGTTCTGTAGAGGAGGAAGCGATTGACCTGCTCTCTCGAATGCTTACGTTCGATCCTGCACGTAGGTGCACTGCAGAGGAAGCACTTGTACACGATTATGTATGTGGATTCAACTATATTTTGCATCATGGCTGTGTATCTGAAATGACTTCTCATAGACTTACTTTATATCATTTCATCTATCATAAGTTCTTTTATGTTCATGCCAAACTTCTTTGTTTGTGTGTTGTTGCTTGAAACAATAACGTGTTCTTTGATCTTGCTTGAAAATTTTGATTTGACCCATCTCTATACTAACATAGTTTTGGAAGATCTGAATTGGAAGCTTGTTGTTGTAGAAGAGTCGGCTGGTTTGTTGACTGGTTGACTGGAGTTCCAGTCTATGAAAAGGCCCCAAGGCTGGGGCATTCTCTATTCCATTGTGCAAGGGGTCTTTTGCCTCAGGCCGGGCTGCCACCACTGCAGCAAGTGAAGTGTAGAACATTAGCAAGAGTCTTCATCAAGGGGCTGCCTACAAAGCAGCAAAGGAAGAGGGAATCAAGGGAGACTTGTGCCTCACTATTGGGCTGCTTTCAAAGCAGCAAGGGGTTTAAGGATCCAGAAACAAGCACTGCCTTACGATAGGGTTTCCAAGGGAGCAGCAGGAAGGCATGATTACAAAGCCCACACAAGCTGTAGGGGAGCAACTCAAATTGAGTGTTTTGTTTTTTTTCAAAAACCAAATTGAGTGTTTTGAACGTGCCACGAGGAGGTAGGAGAATATTTTCAGAGCCACAAGGGTCTACATCTAGTCAGCACCTTGCTGATAGACAGCGGTACACTGAACCTATCTTTTGTATATGATTTTTTTACTTTGGACAAACATATATTAACGTTTCTACTCTCTCTTGAGCATTGTTCATTTATTGTCACTAAGGAAAGAAGTTGGATTTGAATTTACCATTGTGTGATTCTTGGGCACCATGCTCTTTTGTTGGCTTTCGCTGTGGCCAGCGTTGGCCTTAGCAACAACCTCCACACTCTTTTCAACATGGTATCGGAGGCCCGAGGGAGATTCGCAAGTGGTGGGAACTCAAAGGCAAAGAGCTTGAGAAGGAAATCTTGGTTCAGCTTGTAGAAATGAACTTCTACGTCTGTAGGACAAGTGTTCCTACGAGAAGGAGGGTGACTTAGGTGTATAAAATTCCTAATTCTTTTATGTCCTCATGATGGCTGTTAAATACCAATTCCAAACTTTGGGGAAGTAGGCAAGCTTGATGGTACGAAATATCCTCTTTGGGAAATGAAGGTCCGGAGCCACCTGTGGTTAGAGGCAGAGTTGGGAGATAACGACTGAAGTTGATGAGATGCCAAAGGCTACAACCAATGCGGCTGGAGTGGTTACACAAGCAGATCCAATAGCAGTGGAGGATTGGGTGATGCGTGATGCAGAGGCCCTGGCCATCATCATTGGCACCACTGCAGATTTGGTGCTCCCACATATTCAGCTTGAAAATATTGCTTTTGTTGCATAGTGAATAACGATGTGATCTTGAGATGGAGCTGTACAACATGCACATGGATGAAGGGGGCTCGGTTTAGGAGCACATCATCCAATGAAGGTGGTGAGGGATCAACTCTCTGCTGTTGGTCAGACTACGGATTCACCAAGGATGGCTAGGCTCTTGCTTAGGATGCTTCCTAGGAGCTATAAGTGTTTTGTCACAACTATGATTGCAGGGCCGCGATCGGCACCAATGATTTTTGAGGAGCTAGTGCCTTTGCTTTTGCAGCAACAAGCTCATTTGCAAGTGGTGTGAACTTGAAGGCAAGAACCTTGAGAAGGAGATCTTGGTTCAGCCTATAGAAATCAACTTCTATTTTTGAAGGACAAGTCCCCTTGGTGTATAAAATTCCTATTCTTTTATGTCCTCATGATGGTTGTTTAATACCAATTCCAAACTTTGGGGAAGCAGGCAAGCTTGATGGTTGAATTATCCTCCTTGGAAAATGAAGGTCTAGAGCAACCTCCTGGTTAGGTGGAGTTGGGAGATAACCACTGGAGTTGAGGTGATGCCAAAGCCCACAACCAATGTGGCTGGAGTGGTAACACAAGCAGATCCAGTAGTAGTGAAGGATTGGTTGATGCGTGATGGAGAGGCCCTGGTCATCATCATTGGAACCACTGCAGAGTTGGTGCTCCCACATATTCAACTTATATATTGCTTTTGTTGCATGGACCATCCTCAAGGATATGTATGAGGAGAATAACAATGTGAGGATTCTCGATCTTGAGACGAAGTTGTACAACATGCACATGGATGAGGGGGACTCGGTTTAGGAGCACATCACCGGATGAAGGTGGCGAGGGATCAACTCTCCGATGTTGGCCAGAGGCGGATTTACCAAGGATGGCTAGGCTCTTGCTTGGGACGCTTCCTAGAATCTACAGGAGTTTAGTCACTACTATGAGTGCAGGGCAGTGGTTGGCATTGATAATTTTTGAGGAGCTAGTGCCTTTGCTTCTGCAACAAGAAGCTCGGGTGAAGAAATATGACTGATCCAATGACAAGGCCTTAAATGTCAAATACAAGGTTATAGGCAAAGGAAAGGGCAAGCCTGGTGACGGCAAGCCCAAGAAGAATGAAAAATTTGAGGCTGATGGGGACGCTTCTGATGATGACGACAATAAAAAGAGAGTCGAAAGAAGTGCTTTACTGTGATTCGTGACCAGCCAGGATACTTTTTGAAGAAGGATTGCAGAAAAAAGAAAGCTGATTTTAAGGAGTCGGTCAGGAACCAGAAGAGACGAGAATGACATCAAATGTGGTAACCGGTGAAGAGCTTTTCTTGGTACATGCTTCGACTGTTGCTGAGGTAAAGTATGGAGACCTTGGTGTACCAATATGCATGTTTGATATTGAGAGGTGTTTTGGAGAGGAGTAAACAATCTTTGTGAAGGTGAAGGACAACACGGAGGGTTCAGATTGCTCTGAGTGCAAAGCTAGTATCATTGACATGAGGGAAGGCTCTTTGGAAGGACCTCAAGGTTCTGGATGAGATGGAAGCGGGTACACTGAAGGAAGCATTGTATGTTCATTTACACTTAATAGCATGCTATGGATGGATTAGATATTTCATGTTTCTTAGGTTGTGAGAGATTTGAGGGTGAGAGTCTTTTCGAAAGGCAAAGAGAATACTTGGCGTCTCTTTGAAGCCCGGATGCAAGTTGGTGGAAGGAGGATATGGGGAACTTGTAGAAGCCTTCTTGGTGGAATCAAGAACATCTACAGGTGAAAAGAGTGTTCTGAAGCCTGAAGAATACTTGCTTGAGAGCTCATTAAGAGCTCATGGTCCAACTTATCTGGAGAGACACTTGGGCTGGGAGATCTACGGGGATATTCCACTAGGGTCATTGCTCAGGTTGGTTACTTGGCTGTGGCAAAGTGGAGATAGGTTGAAATAGATCTTGGGAGCATGGTGTTTGGAAGAGTCCAGGTTATTCACTGATTGTGAGGGGACAGCTGGATGTTGGTTTCACTAGGAGTGCTCATAATGACCGGCGAGTTCATGACCGAAGATGCCATGAATAAATGGTATCACCAAGATTGTATATGGGTAGAGGAAATACCTGTAGGGGATGGACTGAGGCTGCCGTGTGGGCACAGCAAGATGGCTGCCACATGGACAGCAGGCAGGGATCCTAATAAGGGTGCGCTTGGGGCAGCATCCTAGCGAAAGAAACAGTACAAAAGGTTTGTACAGGTGCCTGAGCAAGTACAGAAGGTACTGGAGGTTGTACAGCAGCAGGAGCAGCAGGTACATGTATGGAATGCATTGCAGATGGTACGGCATCAATGGCAGGTGCAGAAAATGTGCCTGGAGCAGATCAGGTTGCAGAACAGCAGAAGTAGATGAAGACACTGGTTGGGGGCCGGGGCTGCAATAGAGATCTGGAAAGGTCGGAGTAGAATTTGACAAAGGCGACCGGAGCTGGCAAGTGACACGTCAGTCATGAGCACCTCGAAGACAGTGGAGGAATTGTTGGAGTTGCACTGGCAGGTCAGGGCAAGTCACAGAAATAGCCAGGGACAGGCCTGAGGTGGGGTGGTGGGAGGCTGCCACGTGGCCAGGTCGGGCAGGAAAGTCTGCTGAAAAAACCTACAGACTGGGTCAGCCCAGTTTGTAGAGGAGTCGTCTGGCTGGCTGACTGTTGGCTGGAGTCCCAGCCTATAAAAATGCCCCAAGACTGGGGTATTCTCTATTCCAGGGTTCTTGTGCCTCAGTTTCGGCTGCCACCACGGCAGCAAGGGCAGTGTAGAACAGCAGCAAGAGTCTTCATTAAGGTGCGGCTTACACAGCAGCAAAGAAGACGGAATCAAGGGAGACTTGTATCTCACCATTGGGCTGCCTTCACAGCAGCAAGAAGGTCAAGGATTCAGGAGCAAGCACTACCTTATGACAGGCTGTCCAAGGGAGCAGCAGGAAGGCGTGATTGTGGTATGGGGCACCACACAAGCTCTAGGAGACCAACACAGGCTGAGTGTTTTGAAGGTGCACAAGGAGGTACAAGAACATTTTGGGAGCAAGGGGGCCACATATCGTCAGCACCCTGCTGATAGAGGGTGCTACACTATGCCTGTATTTTGTATATGATTTGGTCCACCTTGGACATATATATTGATATTTCTACTCTCTCTTGAGCATTATTCATTTATTGTCTGCACATCTACAATAGTACAGACTAGGGAAATAAGTTGGATTTGAGTTTACCTTTAGGTGGTTCGTGGGCATCATATGCTCTGGTTATCTTTCGCTGGTGGGGTGTGTTGGCCTTACCAAACAACCTCCACCCACTCTTTTCTAACACTTCTATATAAGAGTGGACAAATGTGAGCTCATTGAGTGTGCACATACCAGTGGATGGTTTGATTTGGATCAAGAACGTAGACTCCTACCTACTACATGGCGGATCATGAGATGGAATGGGTTTTGGTGGTATGGGATGATGCTAGAGCTATAGGCATGGGCTTGTGGGAGCCTGATGTCTAGGGAGGTGAGTTGCTTGCTGATTATCTTATTGTCTTGCTTTGGACTATGCTTAGTGTTAGATCCTAGTGGGTCTCTATAGTTGGTGGGTCTCTATAGTTGCTGCAAGGATCATTTTATGGATTGATTAAGGCATGGAATCTTGCGAATCACACTAGAGAGTGGTTTCTTTGTGTTGGACTGATCGTTGGCTGGAGAGAACCATAGTAGGACCGGATCTTTGAACTGGAGAGCCTCTAAAGGGCAGTGACTGACTGGAAGCCAGTTTGCATAGTCTGTAGAGGGGTCTAATGAGACAGGTTATTGTTATGCTCAATTTGCTAAAGTAGAAGTCTGCTTACATTAATTGTGAATTAGTACAGGGGTGCTGGACAGATCGTTGCACATAAATTGCTATTGCAAAGCACACCTGGGTAAGCTGCGAATAAGTTGATGTTAGTTTTCCCAGGTGTTAGAGACTTGTGTGCCAACAGATCGTGGGTGCTGTGGGGTAGCTCTTCGTGACCTTTGAGTACTGCACGGGAGTCTGTCTGTTGAGTGCTTCATGGGCTGTTGTGTGATGTGACTGCAGGCAATTTGATTCCAGATGGGCAGGATGGTGGACCAGTTAGGTTAGTATGCTGCTAGAGTTCCATTGCAGGTACAGCAGTAGTCATTGCTGGTTAAGGGGCTAGGTAACTAGCGACATGGAGTTGCAAATTTGTCAACAAGCACACCTGATGGGAGGCTGCTGCTGATTGTGATTGCTTCCTGTTCCGGTTGATGCTTTTGGCAGTGCCTGTGGGACTTAGAAGCCAAATAAAGTTTGCTTTTGGAGCTTTTTGGAAGGCTTTCCAAAGTCAGAGACTGAATTTTCTCTGCTTTGGTTTGGTTTTAGGATTTGCTTTCTAGAACCAAGAGCCTGATCTTTTAAGGACCCTGCACTCCTCTATGTAGCAGCCTGTAAACTTCTAACAAGCCTAAAATTGCTGCAAATCAGGTTTTGGAAGTTGCAGACCAATCTTACAGAAGATTGCGAACTAGCCCAGAAGCTGGAGGCCACTCCTGCAGCAGATTGGTACCTTCATGCTCCTCTTCTTGTTCTCCTACCCGATGGCTAAAAAGGGTCACATGCATGAAGAAGCTATAGACAACTTGGTCACCAAAGAAGAACATGCTGAGCTGAAAACATATTTTGAAACACTTGAAGGAATTACAGGACATGTTGAAGCACACCTCAAGAACCCAAATGATTGGAGTGTTGCAAGCCATAGTTATGGGCTTGGCAGCGGGAGCCGGAGGGAGTTTACTTGTAGCACCACTGTTCACACCTGAGCGTTCGCAATGGTGAGAAGAAAGAGCGTTCTCTTGAAGTACATTAATACATGCTTGAACTGATGGTAGGATAATGTGGAGAAGTATGTGGTCGTATGCTTATTATGTTATACATGTGTTCTCTTGATGATCCTGTCAGGCATCTCCAGACTGTATTGGAGGTACTAAGGCGTGAGAAATTGTATGCAAAGGAGTGCTAGAATGAGCCAAGGTGGGGTATAGGCCAAAAGAAATACAGGAAACTGAGGCCTAGATGCAACTAGAAAAATAGTGGATAAGAGTCTTTTGTAAAAAAACTCCTGTATGTTGGACACAAGATTTTTCGAAAGGAAATGCTCATGAGAGGATTCAAAAGGTTTTGGCGTGGCCTGTTTCTCTGACAGTAACACAACTTCGAGCGTTTCTAGGAGTTACTATCTTTCATAAGAAGTCATGAGGGATTATTTGAAGCTAACTGTTCCTTTGATGAACCTCCTTAAGAGATGTAAACTTGGGTCCAAAAGTCCTATTTCTTGGAATAGAAAGCTTGATGAGGCTTCAAGCTGGAGGTGAAAGAGTCACCTTTATTGACATTATTGGATCCTAGCCGACCATTTGTGGTTGAGATTGTGAGAAAGAGAGAGAGAAGCAGAAAAGCTAGGAGCAAGAGCTGAAGAGCCAAAAGGTAGAAGATGCAATAGATAGGATAAGATACAAAGTAGTGTGGAGGTGGTTTAAACCACACTAACCCACTAACTGTGGTTAGGGGGGAAAACCTCTAGTGAGGGAAAAGTGCCCCTAACTCAGTTATGGATTACATTATGTAGGTCACTGCCTAGAGTTATGGCAATAGTTCTAACAGAGGTTGATAATAGTGATCTCGTGGTAGCCACAACTATATTCAAGGAAGACCGACTTGTAGCTTTTAAGAGTAAAAGGCTAGATGATACTAAGGTTTGGTGGCATACTCATGAAAAGAAATTATATGTGGCTATTCATGCATTAAAGACTTTGAGACTCTTTATGGATCCACACACATGTGCGCGCGCACACACACACACACACAAGTTTGTTATTTTGATAGACCATGAGTCTATCAAATACATGTGTGATAGAGTGAGTTGGAGGGAAGGAAGGCACTGTGGACTAAGTTGATGCGAGATTTTGGTAGGAAACTTGGTATCAAGAGGGTATGTTGAACAAGATTGCCGATTCTTTGAGTCGCATTGGTGAGGTAAACTCTTTGAGTTTACCGAGATTGGAGCTGATATGTAGGACCAATAATCATTTTGGTCAGTATTGGTAGTTGGTCAAGATGGGGACCTCCACATAGATAGACACAGACTCAAGGTTTATACCACCTGTTTAGATGATGTGTGGTCAGTTCTGCATTCGTTATGGTTTGCTGTTCTGAAATGAAAAGATTTGTGTTCCTAATGATGCTGAGGTTAGAAGCAAGGTCTTTTATGAGTGTCATAACTCTTGAACCGGAAGTCATTCGGAACTTAACGAGCCTATTGACTTATGTTTTACTAGCCTAAGATAAAGTTTAAGATCGCGGGCTATGTGGTAAAGTGCCAAGAGTGTCAAATGAATAAGGCGGAATGACTAAAGATTGGAGGGTTGTTGCATCTTATAGATATAGTCACAATGTACCATGAACCATAAATTTGAGAACTCCTTGGCAGTTGACCAATCTTTTGGCAGCAATTGAGAACTCTTTGGCAGTTGAACAATCTTCCGGCAACAACATAATCAGTTTAGTTGGAAGGACGAAGATGAAATTGTGTTGCAACTTCAGGAGTATCTTAAAGCTGGTCGTATTTATTGGGGCCTCCGTTCTCCTTAGCAAGAAGAATGTAGTTTTTGCATTTGTGGTGATTATAAAGGGCTGAATAGGTTGACTACAAAGAATAAGTATCCCCTTCCTTAGATGGTCTAATTGATCGATTGCATGGTGCAATGCACTTCATAGAAATTGATCTAAGACTAGGGTAGCATGAAATTCGAGTTAAACTTGATGATGTTTCCAAGGTAGGTTTAGGGACTAGATACGGTTATTGTGAAATTCTAGTTGTATCCTTTCGGCTTACAACACACAACCAACTTTTAAGAGATGATGAACGATCTATTTCATGCATATCTTAGAAAGTTGTAGTGGTCTTTTTAGATGAAATACGAATAGACGATATATCACTAGAATTAGCTTGCAACATCTTCCTGCTATCTTAGAAATCCCTGAGGAAGGGGTGAGGGGAAGAGGGATAGAGAGAGATTGGGAGAGAGTTAGAGAGCATGTAGGAGGAAGGAGGTGAGAGTAGATACGATTAGATATCATCTCAAAAGTGTACAATAGGTGGTGGATGGAGACTTATATAGTCCCTTGACATTTTCCACCTAAAAGGCCTCTAAATTTGCCCTTTCCCCCCCTTCATTACAGCCACCACTTCCCATAGAATTTTGCCCTCAAAATTTCATGTCGTGGCTGTCCAAAAAGTGCAGCAAAAAGCAACTACTAATCAGCCCGGTAGGAGATAAAGAAAGAAAGAAAGATATATTAACGTCCTCGGAAGACCTCGCGGGTCTATGGGACAAAACACACACATCGAAAAACTACAACATCAGTTAGAGACTGAGAGTGGTGGGGGAGTACAACAACTCAACCCCAGATTATTGTAACAGCATAACATAACTACATTTAGGTATTATGTAAGAGTGATTTGAATAACATCTTTTAAGACTGAGAGTCTTTGGGTTTAGGTTTGAAATCTCGTATCACTTGCCCATCTCAGTAGACCGCCCATTTACCTTCCTTCCTTCCTTCTTTCACTTTGATGAGTTCATTTGCCCGTTGTTTGAGTTGGGTCATAGTGAGCTCTTCAGATATCCAAATCCTTGTACCTTTCAGCTTGTTGGTTTGTCTAAGGATCGTGACCCTTGAGCTTTTTTCCTCGACGTAAATCTGTGTCTAGTTACCCCTTCGAGTGATGAAGCTTATGTCATTCTCATCCCAGTCGACTTGTGGTATTGCCTTCTTGAGTTGAATGATCTTGCTCTCATCAATGTGCTCCTTTTCTTCTTCCATTCCAAAACATCTAAGACAACTGTCTTGTAATCCTCCAATGTGTAAAATCTTCTTGTTACTTACTATATTTTGCTCTTCTCTTACCTTTGTATAGAGATCACATTTGTCGATCTTGTTGTGTATTGCTGCTGTAATTTCTTGTCCCATGGATTTGAGCTGAGTGTTGACCATTTCTTGGACCTTGACTACAAGCTGTGGTGTCGGGGCCACGGTGTTGCATTGCTGTAGGACTTCTTGTATTACCTCTTGTCTGCCTTCATTCTTCATTTCTGAAACTATCTTCTCCAAGAAGCAATGTGGAGCTTTGCATCTCTGAGTTCTTGCTGTAGGAAGTAAATCCGTTCGTGTGGATCAAGCTTACTTTGAAATCTATGATAAGTCAGAGCATAGGGGGAAGGCGTCGATGCCATGGCGGCGTAGGATGGCTTGGTAGCTAGAGTCGATGGAAAAAGCTTCGTTTTCGGGAACTCCATATTGAAAAAGACCTGTGCAATCAGCGACTCCTTTATTCGAGCTAACACCTTAGATTGAGCCAGGGGCTCAGCTCAGCCTGAGGCTGGGCTAGTTGACGACCCCCCCCCCTTTTTACGGCGAGCTATACAGCAGGTGGCGGAGGGGGCTAGTGGATGGAGAGGCTAGGCTAGGCTAGGCTAGCGGCTAGTGGGTGGAGAGGCTAGCAGGTAGCGACGGAGAGAGAGCAGGCGGGGAGGCTGAGTGGCGGAGAGGCGAGGCTGAGCGGGGGAGGTTGAGCGGCAGGGGGGGAGAGAGAGAGAGAGAGAGAGAGAGAGAAGAAGAAGAAGAAGAAGAAGAAGAATATATTATCGTCCTCTGAAGACCAAAAAATCGGCCTATGGGACCTGAGCAATACAAAATCCTCGTACACAAAGACTCCTCCCTTGGAGGGGAGGGTATAAAGAGAAACTACCTTTATGTCTTTGGTGAGTTCCTATGCTTGAAAAGCTTATAGACAAACGTTCCTAAAGCTGGGGGTGACCCGCTATGTAGCATATCAGCTAGTCTGTTATGTCTCTCGAGAAGAGAGCTAAATGCTTTCCGGATGTGAGTATAGTAAGGGCATATCATTACCATGTGTTCTTTAGTTTCTGCCATTCCCTGGTCACATAATTGGCATATTCTGCTCTCTTTTGGCATATCTTTCCATCCTTCTATTTCAATCTGCAGCTGGTGTGATTGGGTGCGAAGTGAGGCCAAAGCTCTTCGCTTATGTATTGCCATAGGTGTGCAAATGTACTTCTGCGTGGCTGTTTCTCTTCTTGTATAAGTAGCCCAATATTCGGGGTTAATAAATGCACGGTAGTACTCAAACTTATCTCTGTTTTCAGCTGTTTGCCATTTCCTGTGTAGTGTATTCAGAAGGTCATGATGAAAGGCATCCTCATCTACCTCCTTTGGAGAGTAGTCCAAGTACCTCTCTACCTAAGAGAGAGAGAGAGAGAGAGGTGGCCCTGAACAATGCTCTTTGGCTGCCATGAATTCTCATCATCAGAGTCCTTGCCACTCGATGAGATACTCTATGTAGACCTTGTTTTGGAGTACATGGTCTCTGAAACCCATGATGCGCTCTGGGACATAGAGGATGTGACCCTCCTCATCCATAGGTGGTAGCTTAGAAAGAAATTGGACATGCTTATGCTTGGGCACTGATGACCTCGACATACGTGTTACTTTGCTTGCTAAGTATGTCTTCCTTTTGTTTTTCATAAAAGTTTTTGTTAAGTATTTTTTCTTCTCTTTCATTTTCTCTTTTATTTTCTGTGTAGATTTTGGTCTTTAGAACAACAAAAAATCTAAATTTGTATGATTGGACATATTCTAGTCTTACAAAGGTATATGCTGTCCTACATGCAGCTTTAGCAAGGACACATGGAAAACATCATGAATCTTGGAGGTACTGGGAAGCTCCAACTCATATGCCACCTCTCCAACTTTGGAGATGATCTTGTAAGGACCATAATACCTGTGAGCAAGCTTCGTGTTGGTGTTACCTTTCAGCGATGCATAATGGTTCTTATGGAGGGGTAATTGCACATAGTCTCCTTCATCAAAAGGCAGATACCTCCTGCGTTCAACTGCATAGTTCTTTTGCTTGGCTTGGGCATCCTGCATATTCTTCTTAGCCAATTGCAGAAGGGCATCCATTCTTTCCAAGTCACTTCTTGCTTGCTGATTTTCACAGCCATGTCTGAAATAAAAGGCAGCATCCCAACCTTGCATCCATACATTGCTTCAAAAGGGCTCATGCCAGTGGAAAGGTGTTTAGTAGTGTTGTAACAAATTCAGCAAGAGCCAACCACTTATCCAAGGACTTCTGTGTATCATGATAGAAGTGCCTCAAGTATTTCTCCACCCATTTGTTTACCCTTTCTAATTGTCCATCCATCTCAGGGTGGTAAGCACTGCTAGGTGTGAGGAGAGTACCCATTGCTGTGAATAACTCCTCCCAAAAGTGACCCATAATTTTGCATCTTTGTCACTGACAATTTCCTGAGGTAAGCCATGATGCTTAAAAACATGCTCAATAAATTGCCAAGCAACCTGCGATGCTGAATACCAGGTCTTAGTGGGTATGAAGTGAGCTTGTTTTGTCATTCTATCCACCACCACATAAATGCTATTCCATCCCCTCTCTGTAGAAGGAAAATCTGTGATGAAATCCATAGCTATGTGAGTGCATTTGCCTTTTGGAATAGGTAATGGCTGTAAATGGCCTGCGGCTAGCTGGTTGTCCACCTTATTCTGTTGGCAAGGCAAGCATTCAATGACATATTGAACCACATCCCGCCACATGCCATCCCAGATGAAGCTTTGTTTGACCTTTTCGTGTGTCTTAGTGATACCCACATGTTCTGTCATAGGAGATGAGTGCATTTCGTGCAAAACCAGCAATCTATACTTGGAGTCAGGCACAAGATAAATTCTCTTCTTGCAGTACAACAGCCCATTATGCAGCTTACATTCAGCATGCCCTTGGCTTGAAGGCTCCTGTAACTCCAAAAATATGGGAGCTGCTTTTGAATTCTGCATATATTCTTCCTGGATCCCATGAATCCACTCTTGATAAATGGTGGAAATGGCAGATAAACTACAAGCCCACATTCTAGACAAGGCATCGGCAACCACATTGTCTTTCCCCTTCCTGTACTCACTATCAAAGTCATAGGACTGAACTGCAACCAACCACCTCTTCTGCTTAATGGACAAAGTGCGCTGCGCAAGTACTTGAGTGTCCTATGATCCGTCTTAACTTTAATCTTTCCACCGTACAGGTAGTGATGCCACTTCTTGAAAGCATGTAGGATAGCCAACATTTCCTGATCATAAACATGATAGTTCAATTCCTTGGCCTCAAATTTTCTGCTCTTGAAAGCTATAACTCCGTGCTCTTGTCTCAGAACAGCCCCCAAGGCTTTGCCACTTGCATCTGTCTCTACAATGAAGGGGCGTGAAAAATCCGGGCATACAAGTACAGGTCCATTACTCACGGCATCTTTGAGGTCCTCAAAACTGAGTTGTGCCTCTTGTGACCTATTGAAAGCATCCTTTTTCAACAAGTTAGTGAGAGGGGGCTGGCCCCAAAAAGCCTCTGAGTTGGGTGGGATTCTGTGGCTGTGGCCACTCCCTTATGCATGGTTCCATCCAAATTCGATCCCTACTCACAGTATGACCAAGAGACTCAACCTCTTTTGCCATGAAAGTGCACTTGCTCGCTTTAGCACAAAGCTGATGCAATCTTAGAAGTTCCAGCACTTGCTTGACATGGTTGATGTGTTCCTGCTTATCCTTGCTGTAAATGAGGATGTCATAAAAAAATTACCAGCACACATTTGTAAAGAAGGGGTTGCAAAATCTTGATCATGAGTGCCTAGAAAGTAGCCGGTGCATTGGTCAATCCAAAAGGCATCACTTTGAACTCATATTTCAGGTGCCCAGTGTACTACGAGATCCGAGGTCGCTACCACTGCCTCTTCAGAGACAGCTCCGGGCTCCTTTCCAGATTCCTCTCCTACCCAGATCAGAGATGCCTCGCAGCCTTCATTCACGAGGGGGTCCGACATAGAGAGTACTTACTCAGGCGACGGGGCTTGGCCACATCATCAGACACCTCTCAGAGCAGGATCACAGAGTTCTTCCCATCGAGTGACATTGATCGTCCAATCTCTAGTTGCAGAGGTGACAGAGACCTCGACCCAACGACTGCAGCATGACACACGAGACATCGAGGGGACACACAGATCACTCTGGGGGACCTCTCGTCATTGCTTAGACTCGGGATATGTCCCACCGGAGTCACGGTGGGTCTTGTCTTGCGTCGAGCCTCGTCCAGGAGACCGAGACGCACGGCATCCCTTGACGGGCGCCAACGTCCCATCACCGGCTATGCACTAGCCAAGGCGACACGACATACGGAGGATTCCGCTCCGCTCCAGTCCTTTTCTTTTCATTGTTACATCCAGATGTATTTGATTATGTATGATCAGACTTAGGATTCAGCACGGGTGATGATGCTCGTTTCAGTAGCTCCACCCTTACTGTGATTTGTATCAGGTTTTCTTTCAGTCTCATAGACCCATTGGTCTTCCGAAGGCTCTAATAAAATTTCTTTCCTTCTTTCTTTCTCTGTGCGAAAGGTTGTCTTGTGTTCATCTCCTTGTTTCATTTTGGTTTGATGGTAGCCTGACCTCAAATCAATCTTAGTGAAAAATTGAGCACCCTTGAGTTCATCCAACGTGTTGTCTATCGTGGGGATCGAAATCTGTCCTTGATAGTGGCCTTATTCAAGTCTGTAGTCAATGCACATGCGGTATGAGCCGTCTTTTTTCTTTAAAAGGAGTACTGGGGATGCAAAAGGAGAAGTGCTATGAGAAAGAAATTTCTTCTCTAGCAATTCTCACACCTGTGTTGCCACTTCTTCCTGTTCTACCTTAGAAAGACAGTCAGGGGCCATATTAATTGGCTTGCTACCCGGCTCCGAGACTATGGCATGATCAACATGTCTCCTTGGGGGCAACTGTGAAGGCATATCAGCAAACAGATTAGCAAATTCTGAGAGCAATTTCTGCATATCGCAATCCTCAACACGGGGAATGCTGCCCTCCTTAGATACTGACACATTCAGTGCATAGACAACACACTCCCTCTTGAGCTCTCTGGCCAGCTGTGCTGAAATGACCTGCAATTTAAGGGTTGCAATACCATGCAATGTTACAGATCTACCCTTGTGGACAAAGCATTTAGGTCCATGCTGATTTTGCCCAATGATTTCAGCCAATCACAGCCCAGGACAGCATCTATTGGGCCCATATCCAATGCCAAGAGATCACCTGCAAATTCATAATCATTAGAGAACTTGATTCGTGCATCCTAGCAAATAGATCTGCTGATCATATGCTGTTCCATTTGCCACCTCTACTCTCAGCCAATGATCTATTTCAGCAGCAACCAGTCCCACCTTCTGTAAGGTTTTGCAATTAATAAAACTGTGAGTGCTCCGCTGTCCACCAACATGTGAGCAGTTCTGCCATTAATCATCCCTTTCAATCTGCTAGTTTTAGCGCTTTTGGCACCCATCAAGGCATGAAAAGAGAGAGCATAAATTGTTTGCTGCGCAGAGCATTCCCACTAGCATCCTCACACCGGGCTTCCCTCTCAATAGTTTGAGGGTTATGTGCCTTCACATGTGCAGCTAGGGAAGGACTCAATCCTTGGATGAAATGCAGGAACTTCCCTTTCTCAGATACGTCCTATACAAACAAGGAAAGTCTCTAAAAGTGCTGCAATTGGATTGTATCAGTCTGCGACAATGCATAGAATTCAGCCAAGTACTGATCCAAGATGAATGGGGATACGAAGGTAGTAACCATCACCCCTCCATGTGGTTGGCCTTTGAGGTGAATCCCTCATATACCGCCACCAAGTATGTGCATATTCTTTTTGAAGAAGTGAAAGGAAAGCATGAAGCTGAACACGAAACAAGAGAATGCATATAGAATGAAGAAGGGTGAGGTCCATATGTAGGCACCTCTACATGAGCTACCAAGCTCCACAATCATCTCCTCAATCAGCTCCTAGAATCTCTCAATCATCCTATGTGGCATCTACCACCACCTAACAGTGCTTATGGGCACCTAACTGTGCCTCTAGCACACACACATAGAACCTAAGGTGTGCCTGAGGCATACACCTTGAGATATCCCATCAAACCCCCCCTCAAGGGAATGGCTCAGGCTATGTCAAGGATACATCTAGTCACATAGTGTCTCAAGCCATCTCATGGTGGTCAAGGATAAATCTATGGCTAGGATCTCATGCTAGCAAGGGTTCCCAAGGGTGTGAAGTAAACAAAGGGATACATAAGACCCCCCAATGGTTATCTCCCCTGCATGTACATGCACACAATGTCTGTAGGAGGTACCATGGAGTTAAACACATACACATGGCCTACATCATATGGTGACTAGAGGTGTTTACAAAGAACACAATAGTTCATTCCATTCATTTTGGAGGACTATCCAGGCAGAGTACCTCGACTCAACATAAAAGAGAGATCTGGAGCATATGTGGAGCTGGTTCAAAAAGCATAATCATCATAGGAGGCCTCATCTTATGGAGGCACATCAACTGAAAGTAAATTGGCAGTTTCTGGTTTTGTAGTTCCTTTCTTTTTGGCCTTACAAAACTTTTCATGATGATTGTTTTTCCCACAATATTTGCAAGGATTGATCTTGAAGCAATCTTTTGAGAGGTGATTAGTCTTCCCACAATGTTTGCAAGGTGGAAACTTGCCCATTTGAGTTTTTATGGCATAGGCTGTGTCATTGCCTCTCCGGAGTTCCTTGTGCCTTTCTTCTTCTTGAAGGGCAGTAATAAGACCTTCAAGAGTAGGACTTGGAAGGTTTTTCAATGTGGTAACAACATGATCATAATCTTCAGGCATACTTTTAAGCAATACTGCCATTGCATCATTTGTAGTGATTGGAGAGTTGATAGAAGCAAGTTGAGTCATGAGACTTCGCATGTGATTGACATGGGCGGCCAAGGGAGTGCCACTAGCCATCTTCAATTCAAAGAAAGCAATCTTAAGTGACAATTTTGAGATGTGAGAGCTAGCACCAAAAATAATATCAAGCTTCTGCCAAGCTTCAGAAGGAGACTCCAAGTCAGAAATGTGATGAATATAGTCATCTCCTAAGCCAGAGCAATAATGCCATAGGCTTTTTCCTCTCTAGCAGGATCTCGTGCCGGGCGTGTAGGAGCTGAGGATTCTCCAACATTAGAGGCAGTTGAAGAAGAAGTTGAAGCAGATTTGACAAGCCCCCAGAGGTTTTCCCTCATCAATGCAAACTTAACTTTCATCTGCCATGTGTGAAAGCCTTTACCATTGAACTTATCAATATTCAAGAAGGTAGCCATGAGAGGGTCTAACCCAAAATGGGCAGTGTCTACTCTCTTACAAGGCTAGAAAAAGCTGAAAAGCTTCAAAGTACAAGCATTTGGTGTAGCAAAGACTTGTAACCAAATTCCATAAAAATCATAATGAAAATGATACTTCAACTTGCATGCTTCATAGAGGTGGCTAAATGAAAGTATTCCAAGAAAATCCAGGTATAGCAACCTAAAGGAAAGTTGTAGCCATAATTGTACTGATGCTATTCAACACTTTAAAACAACAGAAATGCCAAAGTAGCATCTAATGTAGCACCAAACTCACAACATTGTTAAAACAGTCCAAAACAGAGGCCTGATCTTCGAGGGCTTGTATCTCACTCTTCAAAGCAAAGAAAAGAGGGCTTTCTAGGTAGAAATAAAGCTGGTATACCAGAGAAGAGCCACTGAAGAGGAAAGGCGAAATGCCGCGTCACGTCGCCATAGCTAGGAGCTTGATTGTCGACTGGTTTTTTCGTGTTTTCTCCCTCCTCGGTGGACCATTTCACTTCAAATTTGAACAGGGGCTAGCTCATGTTGTTGTGTAAGCGTGGCTCAGAGGAATTTCGAAATGGTTGCTCCAGCAAGTCGTATTACACGAAATGGCGTCAGGAAGAAGGCGGCTGTTGCGCGGGTCTGTGGGCACCATTGCCTAATTGCTCTGACATGGAAGGTCGCCCATACGAAGGGTCTCATTAGCCAGAAGGCTCTAGGAATGGTTGCTTGTAGGTAGAGAATAAGCTCACACAAGATTTTGGAAGGAAAGAGGAAAATGGCATAAGAAGAAGAAGAAGAAGAAGATGACATGGCATAAATGGGCTCAAGGAGGATCATAGTGCTCTGATACCATGTTGAAGAAGTGAAAGGAAAACATGAAGTTGAACACGAAACAAGAGAATGCATATAGAATGAAGAAGGGTGAGGTCCATATGTAGGCACCTCTACATGAGCCACCAAGCTCCACAATTCTTGCATGTGCATACCCGCAAAGATCATGCGGTCCTCATCTTGCTTTGGTAGAAGCAGAAATAATCTTCCAGCTTCTTGAGGCACTTCTCTAGCTCATTAGGTGTGCGAGTGTCCCCTTTGAACTTATGTACTGTGAGTTTGTCCTTGACATTCTTGGATGCATAATTCCTATGTGCGTAACCTCCAGAAGTGCGGGCATCATCTCGCGTGAGGTTCACATAATCGAAGAAACACATCTCAAGTTTGATGGCCTCAGGTAGGGCCTCATATGAACGCAAGGAATTTGCTAGCATCTCATCAAAAGTGGCTTGTTGCCCACCACTAACCCCCTGCTGCATAGTAGCTGTTGCCATCTGATGCACTGGCTGCGTCTGGCTGTATGTGTCTATTGGCAGAGTGATAGGTGCATGAACCCTTGGCTAGGTCTCTCTGCCAAGTGCATCTCTCCGAAATGATGGCATGCCTACTGACCCCTCTTCCATGGGTGTGGGCTGCCATATAAACCAAACCAGCTCCAGGCATACTCGCTGGTGCGATGAAAGGAGCACTAACCGGATGCATACCAATGGGTCGCCGGTCGGCCCAAAAGATACGAGTCAGCTTGCATAGATGCAAAAAACTGTGGGCCAACAGATGGCCTGACATCCTGCAGGAAGGTGCTTTCCAGCACAAAGAATGTGTAACTGGCCTCCCTTAAATTAAAGGGCAGTAAAACTAACAAGTAACCACTCAACACTATTACATTGACAAGTATAACCAACAGACTAGGAGCTAGAGTGCCCGTGTACTGAGACAAAGACACAGCTTGGCCCCAAACCTTGGTGCCCCTTTCGATATTTCTTTATTTAAGTGAGAGGCCCATAATTCCAGGCTACGTAAAGGTTACAATCTTCCTTACATCTTGGGCATTCCACTGTTGAAAATGGGGAGAGGATGAGAGACACTCAATCACATGATTGGAGACAAGAGCTGAGGCACGAACTGATGTTGATAGATGGTAAAATCATAGCAAGTACATGGCCTCTTTTATAGGCTGGGCCTTATCTTCCCACACTGACACCTCATAGATGAGGTCACACACAAGAGAATCTAGATCCTATAATCTAGGGGAGGAATCACACCTACCACATGAGGTGGCACAAGTGGCCTCAAGACTTCTTCACACTCACACAACTGTAGGACACTCCTAGGACTCTAGGACCACACACACTAGGACTTCGATAGTTCCAACAAACCCCCCTTCGGAGTTAGGGTGAGAAACTATGACATCATCCAGACTGTGCATCCCAGGCAATCTCAGAGGCTAACAGCTGAGCATAATTCAGAGGTTGAACCAAGCACTCTCATGGCTTAGGTGTCAACGTGATCAGAGACTCAAATCTGAGCATGGATGCATGACCAACTCATAGGTCTAGGGAGTACACCAACATCCTGGAACTCGGCCAGGCCTGATAAAGGAAAGACATAACAACCCCCTTGTCTCCTAACTGGGTACATGGAAATAGGTGGAGCCTTTTATAGGACAAGGCACACAAAATGACAAATTATTACATCATTTTAGGGGGACTACCCAAGGCAGAGTACCTAACACACACACGACTCTAGAAAGCCCACTCTTCATCTATCACCTCATGGAGGGATAGACCAGAAACAGCAACAGTGCATGCTTGTTCCTCAGGTCCAGAAGGTGTAGCTTCATCGTCTTCGTCCTCGCTCTGCTCTGCAACCAGATTGGCATGTTCTTTGGCTTGTACCTTTGCCATCTTCTTGAAGCAACGATCCTGTGTATGGCCAAGCTTCTGATAGTAATTACATTTAAGAGGTTTTCCTTTCTTCTTGGGCTTATTCTTGAGAAAGAATGCTTTGTCAGGTTCAAAGGAAGATTGTGCTTTCTCTGTAAGCCTACGGTCCTCATCAATGAGATGAGCTACCATATCCTTAAAGCTCATATTGCGGCTGACTCTTAGGACAACAAGGATCTCACGGTACTTGGAAATGTCTTCAATACTTGAGAGAAGTACATCAACTTGACATCGTCTTCAACAATGGCTTGGATGGCAGATAATTGTTGGAGAATTGACCCAAGATTGCTCAAGTGTTCATTGAGGGTTTCAGTTTCCTTCATCTTGAGCTTGAAGAGTTTTTGTTTGAGAAAGACTTTGGAATTATTGATCTTATTTCCAAACAAATTCTCTAATTTTTCCCAAATGTCATTTGCAGTCGTATCAAAATCCACATGGTGGATAAGGTTGTCAGCTAAAGCTAGGCCAATGATAGCCATTGCTTTATCATTTTGGTTCTCCCACCAATTGATTCTAGCATCATCACTTTGGGGTTTTGGCTCCTTGCCATTGGTGATATTCCATATGCCTTCTCGCATAAGAAGAAGCCGGAGTTTCGTCTGCCAAGTTGGGAAATTGCTCCCTAAGAATTTATCGATGAACGAGGAGATTTTTATGCTATCCATTGGTGGGAAGGTCTTAGTTGTTATTACAGCCAGTGTCTAAATCCCTTACAATGTTTACTCAAAAAAAAAAAAAAAGGCACAGAGGAGACCTCAAATTATCAAGAAAGAATTCTGATTTCAGCCTTCAGAAGCATAACTTTAGGAATGGAATTGAAAGACATGGAGCTATACTAGATACATGCTTAGACAGTAGCTTAAAAACAGCAATTTTTCATGTCATACCATGTGAGCCATCTTGTCCGGACTGAAACTTGCAGCAGCACCTTCTTCAGTTCACGGTCAGCACTTCATTGGTCGATCCAGCAGGATCGCCATTAAGAGGAGAAGATGCCTGTGTAGGTGTTAGCTGGGCTAATCGTGGCTGAAAAATGCAGACTTTGGGCTGGAAACAGTGCGCCCCTTTGCTGAACCACTTCCTGACTGAGGGCGACCACCAAATACGCTAGATGAAGGTGCACTATTGCTGGGTTAAAGGCGATGAAGAGGGCTGGAGAAGACGAACAGGAGCAGATTTGACTGTGGCGGGATGCGATTCGCAGACGTGGATAGCGTCTTCAGAAAGCATGGCATGGCATAGGTATATAGCAACGTGAGAGAGTCACCCATCGTAAGAGCTTCAGCGTGGTGCAAACATCATAGTAGAGAATCGGGTCAACAAGGGGTGATGCAGATGAGGATAATAATGCCGTCGATCGTATCAAAGCTACTCCCCCCGCTATAGCCTTCGTGACGTGCCGTTCACAATCTGTGTTTGCTCCGCTATTCTATTTCTGGCTGTAAGCGTCAACGTCGGGCCTCCCATGGTGGCGTGAAGAGCGAAAACGGGGGAGGGACACACAGTCTTCAGTAGAGGCGTTTCTAGGAGCGATGGAGAAAAGTGGCGTCCTTCAAAACAGTAGCTTTTCTCCAAGTCGGGGCAGAATTCCTGGCCGAGAAAGATGCGTGAGCAGATTGCGAGGGAGGCCGACTGCTTCAATGTGGCTTCATCTCCACAAGACGCAGTTGCAGAAGTAGGCGACAAACTGAGCGGGGGAGCGTGTAGAAATGCGCAGGGACTTTCTCCATGGCCTAGCAACTACATACGATGTCAAGAATGTTGCTTCATTAGTTGCTGGTCGGCAGCTTCTCCAGATCTGGTGGGCGTGGAAGATAGGCGTAGAAGCAAGTCGGCATCAAGATGGAAATGTGTCGATTATCTCCAGGCAATTCGTGCTCATGGCTCTGATACCAACTGTTGAAAATGGGGAGAGGGTGAGAGACACTCAATCACATGATTGGAGACAAGAGCTGAGGCATGAACTGATGTTGATAGATGGTAAAATCATAGCAAGTACATGGCCTCATTTATAGGCTGGGCAAGCCTTATCTTCCCACACTAACACCTCATAGATGAGGTCACACACAAGAGAATCTAGATCCTATAATCTAGGGGAGGAATCACACCTACCACATGAGGTGGCACAAGTGGCCTCAAGACTTCTTCACACTCACACAACTGTAGGACACTCCTAGGAATCAGGACCACACACACTCACACAACTGTAGGACACTCCTAGGAATCTAGGACCACACACACTAGGACTCCGATAGTTCCAACATCCACATCCTAGTGGGCATCCACATACCTTGCATAGCCTTTACTGTTTAGAACTCTCACTACTCCTAGTAGTAGGTCTTCATCCCTAATCCAGGGAGCTTGCGCACAGCCTGGAACTATTAGTAGTAACCACACTTGGCCACACAGTTCCCCATCATTGTCACTGGTGCCCAATTACCCACCTATCTTCTCAAAATAGAAAAGGAAAGCATACAAGAGCTTTCTCCATTGTCCAGAACTGCCATGACCAATAGTCTCTCACCCTATTGGCAACATAAATCCTGAGACATCAACTTGATTCCCATAAGAGAACGGGCTTCTCAACACAACAAACGCAGGCATACAAGTACCACCCCTCTGGCATTAAAGGCATTTCAGAGCCCGTTAGGCATCCATAAACAATGCATGTTTCTTGCTAAGAATGGCTCCCACCAAACAGGGCAAACATGCATCCCTTTCTATTCCATATGGATTGATCTCAGCCTAGGATTGTTCCTAGCAACCAATACTTGATTGCACAATCCCCTGCAATTGCCTCAAGTGCACTCTTAACCACCTACCCCCTCTGAATGAGGATAGAAGCATAGACATCCGGCTAGCATCCATGGAATCATGAACCAGGAGAAAGACTTCACAATGAGAGTTCTTCTACTCAGCAAAAAGCATTAAAATGTCTAACCAGCTCTTTATAATTCAGCCCACAAATAGGCTGAGATACCCTGCGTGCCCAGCTTGTTCTCCAAGAAGACTCATAGCTATTAGAGCAACTCTTTGAGACCTGCCTAGATTCTCACCATTTGACTATGGTTTTACCTCAGCCCTGCCTGATCCTTACATTAGCCTTGCATGAATCGTACCTTGCATCAACTGGGAGCCGTACACGTAGCCTTAACTCAGGCCATACACAAGCCGTACACACATAGCTTGCACTCAATTGTACACACGTACACTAGCCTCAACACGAATTCAGCAACGATCTTAGGTCGTACCTTACCTGTACGTCAGATCGTCTGTACACAAGAGCCGTACACAGCATCTATTAAACAGCCGTACATGGTGTCAGGGGGGCGTGAAATTCTAAGTACTTAAATGTACTACAAGACCGTGACAACTTTGGTTTTAAAAGTCCAAGCGTGGGCTTAATAATGTGTAATTAAACTGTGTAATTAAACACAGCATGGTGCCTAGCACATAAGCGTAATTAATCCCTAGGCCTAAAGGCATTCCAAGGAATTAAAAGAGTGGTTGTTGGGAAATGATGATGTGGCATTTTTAATGGGTCCCCTAGAGGTCCATGTACCTTCAGTGGCCCCCCTAGAGTTCCAGGTGGCTCTAGTGCCTTCTACATGCTCCTTTGCCATTCTTGGACCTTCCTGGGCCTTCTAAACTTCACATGTGTGGTTTTCTCTCTCATCTTCTCCCTTTGTTGAGATTTTGGACTAGTTTTTCAGCCTCCTTCAGCTGAATTCCGTTTTTCATAACTCCTTACCCGTTTGGATTCCTCGACTTCCGTTTGGCCCGATGGCTTCCCCTCTGCCTTCCCTTCGCAGTGATATGCTTTTCCCTCCGTGCATTTGGTAGAACGGGCAGAGCTGAGCACTTTTTTCGTTGGTCGAATTTGCAAAAGTGGCTTTTTCTGGACCTTTTTGCTTCTACAGCCTCCTGGGTCTCTCCTCTTGCAAAGCTACAGCTTTTTGTTGAATTTCGAGTGGTCTCACGCGTTGGTTGACTGGTTTTTCTCAGTTTTGGAGGACTTTCCGGCGATGAAACTTCTCCAAAACCTTCTCAATGCATTTCTCTCTAAAGCACGCTTCTTTTGAGCCCAAGAACTCCCACTTCTTCGCGACAGAAGTGCTTCTTTTCGCATTTTTCAATGGAATTCTTGCTGGTTGGCTCTTGTTAATGCTCTTTCTTCATGCCGTTGCACTCCTCTTTGGTTGAGAATGCAATTGGGCATTGGCTACTATGTCCTCTTGGCGATTGAGGACTTGGTTCTAGTTTTCAGGGCTTGGTGAGTTGTGATTTTGGTGCTGCAATTTCTTTTTGCCATAAGCTATTGGTTGGTCTCATGTGCCACCTCTTTCTTGGTTCACAAGTGCCCAAGCAGTGCTACATGAGTCATTCTTTGGTTGGGTACTTTGCTGATTTTATTTTGGAGCTTTGAAAAGCTTTGTGAATGCCATCTGGAAACCACCCAAAGAGAGTGCAGCTGGGGTGCAGTGTGATTGCATCTGGAAAGCCAATGGAATTGCACTTGGAAAAGAGATTGAACCTATGGATTAAGTGCACTTATGTGATGGTGTTGTATGCTTGAAAGCCTTGCGAAGGCTGAGTGAATTGGGGTTACGTGCTCAGTTGCAAAGAAGGTTTCCTAGATGCAACTTGTAATCATTTCATTGTGAACTATAAAGAAATATCGAAAGGGGCGCCACGGTGTTTGGGGCCAATCGGGTGCAATTGTCTATGTTTGTTGAGCAGGGGCATTCTAGCCTCCATCCCTTTTTGAGTGGTTTTGTTTGTGAACAAATGGGTAAATGCCAAATGGTGATCATGCAATGGTTAATGGTTGTGATATATGCTTTGTGAGCTGTAAATAATTGCTGAAGTGATAAAGGTTTAGTTCCACTGCCCTCTGAGTGATTAGAGGCCGGTTTCATTGGTTCCATTGCCGAGATACCACACACTCTTTCTCAAGAGGTGGGCCTCGGTAGTTTGGTGGAAGGATATCTTTGTTGCACTTTTTAACAGCTGAATATTACAACCATAAACATGGTGAGTACCCATGAGCAAGAGAGCTCCACAACTCCTCAAAGGAGAAGGGAGGAAAGCCTTAATGATCCAGCTAGTGTACAGCTGCGGGGAGCACTACAAATGCCTTTTGAGTAGGCCACACATGAAGTTACAACTGAGCTCAACGGTGATACTAGTTCTAGCAGTGAGTCAGATGACGCTACTATGTTGAATGCACAGCTTGCAAGTGTAGTGACTACTTTGACTCAGTTGACTCAAAATTTTGCTTAGATTGTGCAAACAAATGCCAAGAAGAAGAAGAAATCAAGAAAGCACAAGCACGGAAAGAGTGAGTACACACATGCATCAGCTTCTCGTGGCGGACCGCACACTCATGCATCAGTTTCTTATGAGGGACAGCCATCAAAAATGACTCAGAAAGTGACTTCCAAGAGAGAAATCCCCCAAAAGAGCACTTGAGAAAGAGGTATAAAAAGTACAGCGAGTGCAACAGTATGAGCAGCCAGCACAAGGCCTTGGTTTGGGTACTTCTAAATAATAATGTGTAGTCCGTAAATGTGGCTCAGCCACCTTAGCCCTATTTGAGGCAGCAACCTGAATATTTTGGTACAGATTCTATCTTTGATGCTATGTTGATTTCATCGCCAACTGGGCATAGAAAGCAAGCCATGTATGACAATGTGGGAATGCAGCCTGGCATGCAGACCACAACATATGCTCCCATGATGTTCAGCCAAGCATGGCTCTCCCTAGTGAAGGGAATGCTGCAAAAATACAGCCATCTTTGGGACAGCCAATATTAAATGTATATAAAGAATTTAAGGATGGTGGTTCTCATGTCAAGTTTGAGACATATAATGGAGTACAGGATAGTTACAAAGACCTCACATTCCTTCAACAGTTTGATGCTGCATTTCTTGGGGGTTTGTTTACAGAAGCATCCAAGATGTGCCACATTTTTGAAAGGCAATGCACTTAAGTGGTACACCAACCTTATGCTTCATGGAGATGCACTTGCTACTTGGCTGGAATTTAAGCAAGTGTTCTCTTCTACTTGGCTTATTCCAACTTTTAAAGTTGAAGTACTGAAGTACTTTCACACTGGCATGACTTGTCATACAAACTTTGCAAGAATCTTGATGATTACACCCAAAGGTTTTGGGATGTTTTGCTGCCATTGATAGGCATGTTTCTTTAAAAGAGCAAATAGAGAGGTACTGTTGTGGATTGCCTAGTGAGCTACGTGATTATCGCATCAAAATCAAGGTGGGTTCTATGACTCAATTAATTGAGAATGCAAGGACAGCATATGCATGGATGCAGGAGAAGAATTCGGGTTTTATGGACAGCAAGAAAGAATACAGCAAACAGGCTGCCAAACACCAGGATAAGGACATTAAATCTGAAAATAAAAATTATGGCAAACGACTGTTTCAAAAGGGAGGAAAAGCCCAATTCAAAGCTGGTCAAAGGCGTGGACAGCCTAATAAACAGCCCCGTATCAAGTTATTTGATGAAGAGAGAAAGTCACTCATGGAGCAAAACAAATGTTTTATATGTAAAGGAGAGGGACACCGCTCTCAAAAGAGACAGGTCAGATGATGATAAGAATGGTGATAAACAGGCTGATCAGAAGGGAAAAAGGCCTAAACCTTCCGCAAGACTTCTTTGTGATTGGGAGTTTGCGACATGCAAATGATGAAGAGGAAACGAAAAAGATTGAGATGTGCAGAGCATGGGGAAAAATAAAAAAATAGAATTGTTTGTTTTTCTTTGATTTTGGGGCAAAGGCAAATTTTATAACTCTTGATATGGCAGGAAGGCTTGGTATCAAGCTTGAGGAAATGGGGCCATCGGGCATGTGTGATATGGCCAACCTTGAACTCAACACACCTGTCACTCCTATCATTGGTAAGTTGAGGATGTATAGCTAGGGATATCAAGATGCAGAGGACTTCTACATTATGACTTTGCCAGAGTGTGATGCTTTGCTTGGCCTTGGATGTACAGGGTGGGGGCTGATGTGCAGATGAGAAACAAGAAGATTTCTTTAACTCATAGAGGCAAAATTCATGTACTTGATGTAAAGTTGAAAGAAGAGTCCATCCGTGTAGTTTCAGCTTCTTGTATTTCCAATGTAATAAAGTGTCATATTTCAACGTACTTGATTTTTGTCAAAGAGGACAGCCAACCAGTTCATGAAGGCTCTACTCTTTCTGCTTTAGATAGAGAAAGAACTGGTTTTATTTCAGGTTTTCAGGATTGTTTCTCAGATGCACTTCTTCAAGAATTACCTCCCAAGAGGCTCGAGGATCATCAAATTGATATAATTCTAGGAAGCTCACCGCCTAATATACCTCCCTATCGTGTCAGTTAGGTATAACAGGAAGAGATAATGTCATAAGTGAAGGAACTCTTGGAAAAGGAATTAATACAGCCAAGTAATTCTCCTTACTATTCCCCTGTGTTGCTTGTGCAAAAGAAGGATGGCAGTTGGAGAATGTGTATTGATTATAGGGCTTTGAATAAAGTCACAATTAAGAACTGTTTTCTAATTCCACGCATTAATGATATATTGGATCGGTTGGAAGGTTCCTCAATGTTCAGTCGTATTGACCTTAAAAGTGGATACCATCAGATAAGGATACGGCCTGAAGATGTCTACAAGACTGCCTTCCGCACTTCATTGGCTTATATGAGTTCCTTGTGATGCCTTTTGGTTTGACTAATGCACCTGCCACTTTTAATAGAATGATGGACATAATTTTTAGAGCACACAGAAAGTTTGTGGGTACTTTCTTCGATGACATCGTTGTGTTCTCTAAAAATGAGTAGGAGCACAGGAAACACCTCACTATTGTGTTTCAAGAGTTGAAAAGACACAAGCTGTTAATAAACACCAAGAAAAGTGAGTTCTTTATGTATGAGATTTATTTTCTTGGTCATATAGTGTCAAAGGATGGAGTCAAGATGGATCCTGCAAAAGTTGAGGCCATAAAGAGTCGGCCAATTTTAAAAAATCTGCATGAAGTTAGAAGCTTCCTTGGGTTGTGTTCATACTATCGGAGGTTCATAAAGTACTTTGCAGAAATTGCTTCTCCCTTGCATGCTTTACAGAAGAAAGTTGTACTGTTTTAGTGGGGACCAAAGGAAAATGCAGCTTTTGAAGAGCTGAAGCAAAAGTTGTGTTCTGAACCTGTTATTATATTGCCAGATCTTACAAAACCCATTGTTGTAACTTGTGATGCATGTGGGAACAGCATAGGAGGCACTTTGATGCAGGATGGTAGAGTGGTTGCATATGAGAGTAGAGTTCTCAAAGACGTTGAATTGTACTTGCAGACATACGAGAAGGAAATGTTAGCAGTGATACATGCTTTGACCATTTCCATTACCTTCTTGGAGCTGATTTTTATGTGCAGACAGATCATCAGTCACTTAGATATTTTCTCACACAGAGAAAATTATCTAAAAAGAACATGAGATGGGCCAACTTCCTCTCAATGTTTCATTTTTAAATTGTACATGTGCCGGGTAACAAAAATGTCGTGGTTGATGCACTTTCCAAGAAACCACAGCCTGAAGCAGTCTCCAAGAAACCCACTGTTTCAGCAGTGAGCATTGCTTACAACAATGTGTTAGATGTTGTGAAAGATCAGTATGTTAATGATGCTGATTTTTCAACTATTTATGATTAGCTTTCTGATGGTCAAAGGGATGATCACTATATGTTGAGAGAGGGTTTCATTTTGATGCATGGACGACTCTGTGTCACTGATCAAATGCGACAGAAAGTCATAATGGAAAGTCATGCTCCTCCATATGCAGGACATAGGGGAATTACAGCAACAATTATAGTAGTGGAGCAATACTTTTATTGGCCATCCTTGAGGAAAGATGTGGAAGAATATGTGAGAACATGCATGGTTTGTCAGAAAGTAAAGTTTGACAGGCAGAAGGCACCTGGGTTGTTACACCCTTTGCCAATTCCGGATAGACTATGGCAAAACATAGCTATGGATTTTGTGTTTGACCTTCCACATACTCCTACGGACATGATGGATTGTGGACAATAATTTGCAGGTTTACTTTGTGCCGGTAAGAAAGAAAATTACAGCAGATCAAATGGCAAATTGTTTTTGCAGCATGTCTTCAAGTATCATGGGATGCCTCAATCCATAATGAGTGATAGAGATCCGAGGATGACCAGCCTCTTTTGGAGAGGGTTGTTTGAAAATATGGGCACTACGCTGAATTTTTCGTCATCTTTTCACCCTCAGTCTGATGGACAATCGGAGCAGGAAAACTCTACCATCTTGGATATGTTTAAATGCTATGTCTCAGACCACAAAAGCAAATGGGAGCATTATTTGCCTTTGCTAGAATATGCTTATAATAATACGGTGCACACATCCACAAGTAAAGCACCTTTTGAAATAGTGAAAGGTGCCAGGAAGATACCTCCCATTTTGCATACAAAAGAGAAAATCTTTGAAGTTGATCGTTTTGTGGAAAGCCTTGAAGAGGCTTACAAGAAGATCAAATATGCCTTGCAAAGAAGTCAGGACAAGCAGAAAAGAGCAGCAGATAAGCACCGTAGGGAATTGGTATTCACAGAAGGTGATTGGGTTTTGCTGCGTTTTCAGAAGGGAAGGCTGAAAAATAAGAAAGGCAAGGAAAGGTTGTACACAAAGCTGAACATGCATTACTATGGTTCTTTCCAAGTTTCTGAAAAGATAAACGAGATAGCTTACAGGTTGAAGTTGCCTCCGCATTGGAAGATACATAATGCCTTTCATGTGAGCTTGTTAAAGCAATATCATGGAGATGTTCCCGAGGATTTACCTGATGAGGTACAGCCTGAAGTGGAAGAACATGATGAACTTCTAGTCCTAGAGCAGATTCTGGCGCACAGAGATAGAAAGCTCAAGGGTAAAGTTATCCGTCGCTACTTGGTAAAATTTCAAAATTACCCATCACTTGATGCGAAATGGATGGAGAAAGGTGAACTGGCAGATTCACATTGGATATTATAGCTTTACCTTGATGCTTTTCAGTTAGAGCTGACTGCGGTCCGGGCTCCTATAGGTAGTTTAGCAGAGCGAGTGTCTGGAGCATTACCTGGTGTTCGAGAGGGGGGTAGCACCTCCACTCCCTCAGTACAGACGGGCTCACCTTGATTTCATGAGGTCACTTGATGACATTATATGTTTCATCTGAGATACTGAGTTGACAGTATTTCTATTGTGAGACTTCATGATATTGATGCATCTTGACTATTGATCACGATTTTGAGCAGTGTATATGGATGGATGCATGTCTCTTCTAGCCATATTTTCACTGTCTCTGTATACTATAGTTACAGCTTTCTTGTATACTCTTTCATGCTATATTTCATGCTCACTCCAGTGTTTTGGAGCAGCAAACTGTGGTTTGCTGTTTCAATAGAGGGGTATGTCATGGGGGGGTGAAATTCTTAGTACTTTAATGTACTACAAGACCGTGACAACTTTGGTTTTAAAAGTCTAAGTGTAGGCTTAATTATGTGTAATTAAACGCGGCATGGTGCCTAGCACATAAGCGTAATTAATCCCTAGGCCCAAAGGCATTCCAAGGAATTAAAAGAGTGGTTGTTGGAAAATGATGATGTGGTATTTTTAATGGATCTCCTAGAGGACAAAGTATCTTCAGTGGCCCCCCTAGAGTTCCAGGTGGCTCTAGTGCCTTCTACATGCTCCTTTGCCATTCCTAGACCTTCCTGGGCCTTCTAAACTTCACATGTGTGGTTTTCTCTCTCATCTTCTCCTTTGTTGAGATTTTGGACTGGTTTTTCAGCCTCCTTCAGCTGAATTTCGTTTTTCTTCATAACTCCTCACCCGTTTGGATTCCTTGACTTCCGTTTGGCCCGATGGCTTCCCCTCTGCCTTCCCTTCGCAGTGATATGCTTTTCCCTTCGTGCGTTTGGTAGAACGGGCAGAGCCGAGCACTTCTTTTGCTGGTTGAATTTGCAAAAGTGGCTTTTTTTGGACCTTTTTGTTTCTACAGCCTCCTGGGTCTCTCCTCTTACAAAGCTACAGCTTTTTGTTGAATTTCGAGCAGTCCCACGCGCTGGTTGATTGGTTTTTCTCAGTTTTGGAGGACTTTCCGGTGATGAAACTTCTCCAAAACCTTCTCAATGCATTCCTCTGTGAAGCACGCTTCTTTTGAGTCCAAGAACTCTCACTTCTTCGCGACAGAAGTGCTTCTTTTCGCATTTTTCAGTGGAATTCTTGCTGGTTGTCTTTTGTAAATGCTCTTTCTTCATGCCTTTGCACTCCTCTTTGGCTGAGAATGCAATTGGGCATTGGCTACTATGTCCTCTTGGCGATTGAGAACTTGGTTCGAGTTTTCAGAGCTTGGTGAGTTGTGATTTTGGTGCTGCAATTTTTTTTTGCCATAAGCTATTGGTTGGCCTCATGTGTCGCCTCTTTCTTGGCTCACAGGTGCCCAGGCAGTGCTACATGAGTCATTCTTTGGTTGGGTACTTTGCTGATTTTATTTTGGAGCTTTGAAAAGCTTTGTGAATGCCATCTGGAAACCACTCAAAGAGAGTGCGGCTGGGGTGCAGTGTAATTGCATCTGGACAGCCAATGGAATTGCACTTGGAAAAGAGAATGTCTTTGGATTGAGCCTATGGGTTAAGTGCACTTATGTGATGGTGTTCTATGCTTGAAAGCCTTGCGAAGGCTCAGTGAATTGGGGCTCCGTGCTCAGTTGCAGGGAAGGTCTGGGAGATGCAACTTGTAATCATTTCATTGTGAAATATAAAGAAATACCGAAAGGGGCGCCACGGTGTTTGGGGCCAATCGGGTGCACTTGTCTATGTTTGTTGAGCAGGGGCATTCTAGCCTCCATCCCTTTTTCAATGGTTTTGTTTGTGAACAAATGGGTAAATGCGAAATGGTGATCATGCAATGGTTAATGGTTGTGATATATGCTTTGTGAGCTGTAAATAAGTGCTGAAGTGATTAAAGGTTTAGTTCCATTGCTCTCTGAGTTATTAGAGGCCGGTTTCACATGGTGTCACCAACTGTCTTTAATTCCAATGGTCGTACACACACAAGTTATGCAGCCGGACAACCCACTCCACAGTTGTACAACAACCCGTCTAGACTTGTAGGCTGTACCGTCGTACGTCAGCCTACGTTCCGTACACCCTGTACAATCATGTTGCATTCTGTGCAGCCCCTGCATCCCTATAAGCGGTACCGTCAACTCGCGAGTCCACGAAGAAGGCTGGTGTGCCACCCGAGACCCAGCCATACCACCTACGGAAACCTGCACCTTCTTTTTTGCTTGTCGGCCAGCCACCTTTTTTCCTTCTTCTTCATAGCTCAAAAAATGGGAGAGAGCTAAATGAAACACCTTTCACCAATCTCAAATCTCAAGACACCCAACAAAGTGAAAGGAACCTCACACAACAGAACCTTCCAATACTCAAAAACATCTAAAGGACGGGGTCTCATGAATTTCTCACAAGAAGAATCGAAATGAGCGAAAACCTATGGATGAAAGTTTCTCAACCAAAATGAATAATAAATAGAACACTCAACTATATCTAAAACTAATCTAGGAGAGCTAGACCCAAGCTCTGATACCATGTGAAAACAGGGATCGAACTCTCCTTAGGAGTGCTCATGACATGTTACTCAAGTTAATTAGGTTCCAAGATAGATTAGCTTGGACTTGTAAAGAGAATATTGAGTACGTGCAAGTGCTTGATTGATATTGCTTCAAATGAATCTCCATTACATAGGAGTGGGCACATCCATCCATTTGCTTGCTTACGTGGGATAACTCCTCCATGCCATGTGGCAGCTTGTCCTTTACTCATTCCTTTGCCCTACACATGTGCTCATGGCACATGGCTATTAAAGAATTTGAGATTTGTGCAATTAAGGTATGCATGGTGTACTTTGTTTTTGTACTTAATAAGAAAGAGCTTTGTTCTCTGTAAAGAAATTAAGAGCAAGAGTGATGAACTTTAAAAGAACAGTGGTTAAGCTGGGGAATGTTCCTGGATGAGTTTGGGAATGTTCCTGGATTCATCTAGGTATATAGTGGTTAAGCTGGGGAGCACTGTTTCTATATCTTTTCTCTTCTGGGGTTATGGAAAACATTAAAAGCCAATTTTGGGAACAGAAAAAACTCGTGATTTCATTGCCTCCATTGAGTCCTTTGGGAACCTCGAACATGTTTCTTGAAATGGTTTGGATTTCAGTTTAAAAATATCAAGAAGCCAACAGATGCAAGGCAGATAATGGCAGAAGAAGCAGCTTTAGCTCTCACAACAGGTTCCATGTGGCAGATACGGGACCCATCTCTAGCTCTTGAGCAGTTGGAGGTTTGACGATTTCCCTTTACTACAAGATTAGGATAGCTTCTTGGTGCAAAGTTTTCCTTTCCAAGCTTTTTCTTTAGAGACTTTGGATGCAATTTAACTCGCTGAAATGGCTTGCTTTCTAAATACTTCTTTTCATTGGACAGCGTGAACTAGAAGCGTACGAGAAGGATCGCGGGAGTCTTGCAGAAAAACTGAAGTGGCTTTTACAAAGGGAGGTGGAACAACAGCGGCAGCAGGATTTGATAAGGCGGTCTTTCCTTTGTTCTTTTGCAGCTGCAAAGCTTCGCTTTTTACGTAGGGAGGCTGTGCCTTCTAGCTCTTCTCTGCAGCAAAGAGAGTTCACTTTAGCTCAGAGGCAGGCTGTCGAATTCGCAGCTCAGAATTTAGTTCCAGTACCGAATCAGTATGCTGTCAATCATTCAGATAGAAATGGCCAAGGTACCTTCTCTTGTTCTTGTGACTCTTGTGTGAACAAAGGAAAAAATATCGTTCAGAATTCTGGAAACACTGGTGAACCTTTAAGGAAGAGAAAATTGCCAAGGAAAACCATCATACGTCAGGGATCATTTCGAGTAGAAATAGATTCTGAGTCCCCAGCTGACTTGCCCCCTCTCAATGTAAATGCCCGGTCGACTTGCCCCATGGTTTCAGCAGGTATGCCATTTGTGGAAAATCAAAATCAGCAAGACAATACATTGAGACCAACTATTGCGGTGCAGTCAAGCAGCAGTCCAGAGGTACTGACAGTGAAGGGAAAGAATGCAGGATTGTCTAGGACTTTAGAAGGCGTGAAGCACTTACAGGATGCTCCTCTTCCACGAAGGTCTCCACGAATTCAGGATGAAGGAAAGGGGATGCCATTGAGAAAAAGAACACGCATTCAGGCAGGATAATTGATGCTGTATTAAGATCTTGTAGTAAATTTTCTGCTGTGCTCCTTGTATCAGAAGAGGATCTGTAATTCTATATAACTTTCTCTGGTTCTTTTGGAAAAAATTGCATCAGGTGTACGAATGATCGCAATACATGGTCAGTAGCTTGAATTGTAATTTATATTTTAGTAAGATCCCAATTGTAAAGCAATTTATCTTCAAAAGGTCTGTGCTATAGAGGTCAATCCAAAATTCACATCTTCAGAGAGTGCATACTGGTTACTTTTTGGGACAGCCTATGGAGCTCCTGGTCATGCTGTCCATTGTATCTCAATTATTTCAGTTTTTTATTTGCTTGTTTACGAAGGAGTCAATCATGGGCATAAAATGCTGAACTCCCTTTTTTTGTTGCATACCTGGTTACTATTAGGAACTGCTATGCAAGTGCAAGTAGAATCCTATGATGGTATTCTGGGCCAGTAAATGGTATCCTGAATTGCTCAATTGCACAGAATTGAAAAAGACTTGGCATCAAGTGAAGCTAATACAAGCAATAACATAGACTACAAAGGGATAAGCTGGCTAGTTCTGAAAATTTCTCAAGAGTATTGACTAAGGCCATGGTGTAGTCAACGATTGTCCTCATTGAATACTTCCATAAGGTAGGTTTAGTGAGGCTTAAACCTCCTAGTGGAACAGAAAAACCCACAATGTGTTATCAAAGTTTCACTATGGATGGCCTGGACTTGATACACCAAGAGCTCAAGTTTCTAGTCACATTATGGTTTCTAGAACTGCGCAACGAGTACAGAGCCATTGTTCCCTGCATTGGGATGTGTTTTGCGCAGCATTTGAGGCCCCCTTCATAAGGGTTGTGGTTAATGATAATGCGGTATGGAAGATATGGTTGATTATGTTACCAGGTCAGTGCTACATTGCAAAGAGATAGGTCATGTAGCCAAGACTTCTCCTAGGTTTTCTTGCTGTCTTCCCATGACCATTTGGGGGGTAGACCATAGCCCTCTTTCTTCTCTTGGAAGAAGAGAGATCAATGCTTTAGCACATGTTCCTCCCTAGGCCTAGACATAAGCAATGTCACCCACAAGTAGGGTGTGGACTCACTCGAGCAAAAGAAGATAGGTAGGCATGCAACAAAGAACGCTCGAATGTGGGTTTGCAGAAGAGAGCCATGTAGGACCCCTAGGTTAGGCTTGTAGGATTTGAATATCAAAAGGCATACTGTCTTGCTGTCATTGTCGTAGATAGGGCTGTCGAGTTGGAGCCATCACTTGAGACGGCATTAAATTTGGACATGTAACATTTATTTTTTGAATAAAGATGTGCACCCACGTGTTTAGGTCCTAGGGGCAATAGTAAAGGAAGGATGCATTAGAGTGGATTGAATGGTAGATGCATGGGTCAGGCTAAGGGTAGGCCTAAATGGGAAGATGGAACTTGAGTGATCTCAAGGGACATTGGTTAAGGGGTATCCCCCTTCTTTGTGAATCTCTTTTTTTTGGGCAAAGAAGTGTTTGATTATATTATAATCATATGCTTTGTACAATGAAGTCCAATCTGAACAAAACTCTCTCTATAGAGAGGGATAGCTAGTGTGTAGACAGAAAAACCCTTGCACAGAGGAGGGAAAATAAAATTCAGATTTCGTGATCTGCTCAGTAGTTTTCTGATAACAGTCTTTGCTCCACGTGGTGATATAACAGATTTCTGGTCTCTCTTGGATAGAAAGAAACAGTGTACAGCAGTCAGTTTTCAGATTCATCCTTGACAGGAAAAAGAGAAGGTATGTGTTGGGATTGCAGGTCTTGGCTGGAATGGGGCAGCTCTCAGCATCTTTGATGTGTTCTTCCAATTCAACCTGTAACCGATAGATCCGGCCATTAAAGTTATGTAAATCTTGATCCAATAAATATTTGGCCTGGTCCACAGAAAAAATGAGTCAGTAAGAATAATTGTTCGGCACAAATGTACTCATCATTAAACTGAAATGCATTCTTGGCAATCCAAATGAACCAAAGTGCATGTACTTTGATGTTGACCCATGTGTCATAAGGTAGCTTGAGTGCATCTCCTAGTAAAAGTGATTTTCAATTGATTGGTTCCCGTAGTACTAACTGGATTACCTTCCATACTTTTCTAGCCTCAATTGGTTCCCCTAGTACTAACTGGATTACCTTCCATACTTTTCTAGCCCTGGGGTAGGAAATAGAGAGGTGAAAAATATCTTCCTTGATTCCAAAACAAGATTTGCAGTTTTCATGTTCCTTGCCAGTACTCAAGCTCCTGCAGTTGGTCCAGACAGCTTTATGGAGGATTAGTCACAAGAGGATATATTTTTTCTAGTACCTTTTTGTCCCAGATCAATGAGAATTTGACATCCCATTTCCTCTCATTATTAGAGTCCTTCCTCTTGGAATTCAGAATGTTTACCACCTCTTCTATGCCCTCAGATGGAGTGGGTATGGGTAATGAGGATGAGTCCCCAACCCAACTAAATTCTCTGGTGTAGCTTAAGACACTGCCTCCTTTCCAAGTAGTGTCACCCTCCCACAGTTGTATTCTACTCATGACCAGCTCTTGATTTGTATTATTAAGCTTGAATTTCCTTTTGATATCCAACCATGTCTTCCATTTAAAGTTGGTCTTGTCCCACATATCTCCCCAAGTGGTTAATCCTTTCTTTAACAATTGCTACTTTTTTAGTAAGTGCTCATTACTTAACTGATGTTTGGTGAAAAAGACATACATCCAGATTGAGTCCAAAGCCATGCAGCCTCCTTTACCAGGAAGGACTATGTGACTCTTGATCTGTTGAAAAGCACTCAGGTTCAGGGTTGCCAATAGCAGAGAGAGGAGGAAAATCTTTCCACTTGGAGGTCTTGTGAGGTCTAACAAACTTATAAGAGGTTGGCCCAATCACTGTGAGGACATGTGATAGCTTTTATAATCCAAGTGGTAGCAAGTTCGTACGCAGCCAACTAGATATTGACTACTCCCAAACCTCCTCTCTTTCTAGATCTAGTGCAGAAGGCCCATTTAACTTTTGAAATTCTCCTTTTTGTATCACTTCCCTCCCATAGGAAAGACCTGCAAATTCTAATGAGTTCTTCTAAACTTGTTTTTGAAGGGCACCAACAAGAGGTAAAAAATGGAAATTGGGTAGATAAAAGTTTAAGACAACTATTCTCCCTGCAAGATTGGCTTGTAATCCTTTGAGGCTGTTTATTTTCTTCTTGAATCTGTCTAAGAATCACTCCCATCTGTCCTTCATTTTAACTTTAAATCCCATAGGAATGCCCAACAACCTGAAAATTTGTTCATGTGGTATTTTTTTGCATTCCATCTGGTCCAAAAGCATATGAGAGTCACCTGAGAGCAGAGCATAACGTGTTTTGGTGTGATTTATCTTAGATCCTGATGCCACAAAATATATCCATACACTCCATTGCTCCTTGAATGTCTACATCTGTGTTTCTGATAGTTAGTGTTGTGTCATTTGAAAATTGTTGATTAAGTAAATGTTTTCTTGAGGGAATTTCAATTCCTCTAACTAATCTCATGGACACTTGGTCTTTTATTAACCACCCCAAAGCATCAGGTGCAAATTGCAAATAGTAAAGGGGCCAATGGGCACCCTTGTCTTATTGATCTCTTCAAGGAGAAACTTTGACTCATCTCTCAATTTACACAGACCTTTGCTGGTGCATTGGAAAGCAACAAAGCAATAGATGATGTGACTTTTTCCCTAGCCCCAAATTCTTGAGGGATTGCAGAAGAAAATCCCAGTTAAGTATGTCGTAAGATTTATCAAAATCAATTTTTATGAAGCATACATCTTGCTTAGTTTCTTCAACATGTGTGCATCCTTTCCATAGGTTTATGATTGCCTCTAACCGGTGTTTGATAAATCCTTCCTATTAGAATTCAATTATCCATCGTGTTTCTCATCCTTAATGCAGGGTAGTATGAGCCATGTTTACTCATTTGTGGTTTGTATTAAGTTGCAGTGGATGCTTTACAGGCCATTTGGATGCATTGCGATCCTTGTTGGATGGACTGGTAGGCCCAGATTGCTTTGTGGGATGCTTTATTGATGGACATTTAGCACACAGATGCTATTTTATGCTCAGGGACAACTTTGACATATTGTGGTGGTTGTGCTATGATCTCTTGGATGAGACATTAGTGATGCTTATGCCCATGGATGGTGTTTATGCTTGAGGCATTTGGCTCTTATTGGCATTATGTTTGCCATTGTTTTGTCATTGTGGGTTGACATTTTATTTTGGGCCAGATTTGCTCATATGGATGCATAGTATATGCACATGAGTCATATGTATTTTGATGCTTTGAGCCTTGAGTTTTGGTGACACTATCCTTCATTAAGGCAGACATATTGGGTGCACCTAGTATTTGGTGTGATTTCTCTCTTGCAAGCACTAGCATTTAGGATTTTGTTTCATTTCATCATGGCATCCTCTTCCATGTCTAAAAAGGAGTTTTTCAGCTGTAAAAAGTTTGATGAAACAAACTTTTCTTTGTGGAAAGAACAAATAAGGGATGTGCTTATTCAAAAGAAGCAGATTAAATCCTTGGCAGGGATTGAAGCTAAGCCTGTAGATATGTTTGAGGATGATTGGAATGAGTTGGATGCATTAGCAAAGTCTACTATTAGACTTCATCTTGTAGAGTCAGTTTATTTCACAGTAGTAAAATGAGCAGACTATAGAAGATTTGTGTAAGAAATTATGTGCCACTTATGAGAAGGAAACTACCTCTAATAAAGTTTACCTCATGAAGAGGTTGTTTGAGCTACAGATGAAGGAAGGGTCCTCCATTGCTTTTCACTTGAATGAATTCAATATTATTTTCAACTAGCAGCTTCAGGCTTAGAAGATGAATTTTGATGTGGAGACTAGCGGAATATTTCTCTTATGTTCATTGCCATCCTCATGGGATACCTTCCATACAGCTATCCAGTAACTCTGAACCTGGTGGAGTACTGAAGTTTGATGATGTTGTAGGTAGCTTGTTGCCCGAGGAGATTAGATGGAAGTCTATGGATGGCAACAAGCAGGATGCAGCCTTAAATGTGCAAAGGGGCAGATCACAGTTTAGGGGGAAGTTCCAAGAAAGAGGGAAGTCTTGTAGTAAATCCAGGGCACAAAACATTGAGTGTTATCATTGTGGCAAGAAGGGCCACATGAAAAAGGATTGCTACAAGTTGAAAAGAGAGCAAAAGAATAAGAAAAAGAATGCAAATGGAGGTGCAAATAAGAAGGAAGAGAGTCCAAGGGAGGATAAAGGAAAAATGAAGATCGAGGAGATTAATGCAGTCATTGATGATAGTGACAATGACATTCTCTTCATGTCTAGTCTCTACCTATAGACTTGTTTACCACTTTAGATGATGCATATTCCCAAGATTGGATTTTGGATTCCGGTGCTTCATTCCATGTTACTCCCCATAGGGAATGGTTCTCCACTTATGACAGTGGTGGAAAGATAGATTGTGTGCATCTTGAAAATAACTATGCATGTGACATAGTGGGAGTAGGGGACATATAGTTTTCTTTTGTAAATGGGTCTGCATTTGTTTTGAAAAATATGAGACATGTGCCTATGCTAACCAAGGAGTCTTATTTCAGCAGGTTAGCTAGATGATGCTAGTTTTCAAACCACTTTTGGCTTTCAAAGTTGGAAACTTCAGAAGGGCTTTATGGTTTTGGCCAGGGGTGCCAAGTGTGGGACTTTGTATTCCTTACATGTATCAGGGTTGTCTTATCATGGTGTTGCAATAACCGAGTAGCCAAGTACTTCTTTGTGGCATTGCAAGTTGGGGCACATGAGCCAAAATGGAATGAAATGAGAGTGCTCTCAATGGAAGCAAGAACGGAAGGAGTCCTCTTCTGATTTGGGACTATCTGTATCACTCAGTTTCACATATGGAGGCAATGGAGTACTCACTGCCTTCCCTCCCTCCATATTGAAACGCTGCAATACTTTTGTAACATACTCTTTTTGTGAAAGCCAAAGAAGTTTCCTACTCTGATCACGCGTGATGCGCATACCAAGAATATGACCTGCAAGTCCCAAATCCTTCATATCAAAGGCCTCATGCAACTTGGCCTTTAATGCATCTAGCTCATAAGTATTCTTGCTAGCCAATAGCATATCATCCACATATAGTGCCAAGATTATCAGGCTATTATCCTTAGCCCTTTTAGTGTAGAGGCAGTGATCAATTTCACTCCTTCTAAAACCCTTGGACCGAATGAAAGCATCAAACTTTTGATACCATTCTCTAGGTGCTTGCTTAAGACCATAGAGACTCTTCTTCAGCTTGCAAACTAAATGCTCTTTGCCCTTTTCTTCAAAGCCTTCCGGCTGAACCATGTAAATTTCCTCATGCAAATCCCCATGCAAGAAAGCTGTCTTGACATCCATCTGCATAAGCTCCATATCCTCTATTGCCACTAGTCCAAGCATGCATCTAAGTGTGGTCATCTAAGTGCAACTTGGCCTTTAATGCATCTAGCTCATAAGTATTCTTGCTAGCCAATAGCATATCATCCACATATAGTGCCAAGATTATCAGGCTATTATCCTTAGCCCTTTTAGTGTAGAGGCAGTGATCAATTTCACTCCTTCTAAAACCCTTGGATCGAATGAAAGCATCAAACTTTTGATACCATTCTCTAGGTGCTTGCTTAAGACCATAGAGACTCTTCTTCAGCTTGCAAACTAAATGCTCTTTGCCCTTTTCTTCAAAGCCTTCCGGCTGAACCATGTAAATTTCCTCATGCAAATCCCCATGCAAGAAAGCTGTCTTGACATCCATCTGCATAAGCTCCATATCCTCTATTGCCACTAGTCCAAGCATGCATCTAAGTGTGGTCATCTTCACAACCGGAGAGAATATCTCATCAAAGTCCACACCCTTCTCTTGCTTGAACCCTTTAGCAACCAAACGGGCCTTGTACCTAGGCACATCATCACCTGTGATCTTCATTTTGTAGACCCATTTACATGGCAATGCTTTCTTTCCATGTGGCAAAGAAACCAAGTCCCAAGTCTTATTCTTCATAAGTGAACTCATCTCTGATTGCATAGCATACTCCCACTTGCGTTGATCCTCACGCATCATAGCCTCTCTGTAGCAAGAAGGCTCCCCGCAATCAGTAAGCATCACATAGTCTACCCCTGGAACAAACCTATCAGGCGGTCTAGACACTCTAGATGATCTTCTCAAAGGCATTTCAGCTTGCTGTCCCACTTGCATATCAGCCACATTTGGCTCATCATTTCCACTAATAGATGATCCATCATCTACCCTTGATTGTATACCTATGGGAGTACTTGGTTGTACCATTTCTTGCACATTTGGTGCATGGACAGCTTGCTGTCTATCAACATATGCAGGTGGATTCACATCCTGGAAAGTGATTCTCCTCATTTCCACATCCCTCATGGGTGCCTTATGCATCTTCTTCTCATTGAAGACCACATCATGGCTGCGTATGATCTTCTTTGCTTCTGGATCCCAGAGACGATAGCCCATCTCTCCACTTTCACCATAACCCAGAAAGATGCATTTCCTAGACTTAGGATCTAGCTTCTTTCGAAGCTCTTTTGGCACATGTGCATATGCCTCACACCCAAATATATGCAAATGAGAGTAAGAGGGCTTCTTGCCACTCCATGCCTCTTCAGGAATACCACCATCCAAACTCTTACTAGGTGATCTATTGATCACATGCACTGCAGTCTTCATTGCCTCAGCCCAAAAACCACTAGAAAGACTTGCATTGGAAAGCATGCATTGCAACCTTTCTTGAATGGTACGGTTCATCTATTCTGCAATTGGATTTTGCTCTGGAGTACGAGGGGATGTGAGCTCCCTCTTAATCCCACGTGTAGCACAGAAATGCTGAAAGTCATGAGAGAGATACTCTCCACCATTGTCAGTCCGTAGGCATTTAAGCATTCTACCTGACTGATTCTCAACCAAGGCCAGCCATTTCTGAGATACCTGGAACACATCACTCTTCCGAGCTATAGCATAAGCCCACACTTTCCTAGTTGCATCATCAATGAATGTCACATAGTATTCAGCCCCGCCTAATGACTGTGTAGGCATGGGACCACATACGTCTGAATGCACCAAATCAAGCATTTCAAACTCTTTCTTTCCCCTTCTTTTAAGGGCTGATTTAGTCTGCTTCCCATAGAGACAATGCTCACAAAATTCAAAATCAGAGAAACTCAAATGCGGTACATAACCTAAACGGCATAAGAGTTTCATTCCATTCTGGCTCATGTGCCCCAACCTGCAATGCCACAAAGAAGTGCTTGGCTGCTCGGTTATTGCAACAACATGATCAAATACCCCTGATACATGTAAGGGATACAAAGTCCCACACTTGGCACCCTTGGCCAAAAGCATAGAGCCCTTTTGAATTTTCCAACTTTGAAAGCCAAAAGTGGTGTGAAAACCAGCATCATCTAGTTGACCCACTGAAATAAGACTCTTGGTTAGCTTAGGCACATGTCTCACATGTTTCAAAGCAAATGCAGACCCATTTGCAAAAGAAAACTTTATGTCACCACCTGCTCCCACTATGTCACATGCATAGTCATTTCCAAGATGCACACAACCTGTCTTTCCATTGTCATAAGTGGAGAACCATTCCCTATGGGGAGTAACATGGAATGAAGCACCAGAATCCAAAATCCAATCCTGGGAATATGCATCATCTGAAGTGGTAAGCAACTCTGCAGATAAACTAGACATGAAGAGAACGTCATTGTCACTATCATGTATGACTGCATTGATCTCCTCGATCTTCACTTTTGCTTTGTCTTCCCTTGGACTTTCTTCCTTTTGATTTGCACCCCAATTTGCATTCTTTTTCTTATTCTTTTGCTCTCTTTTCAGCTTGTAGCAATCCTTTTTCATATGGCCTTTCTTGCCACAATGGTAACACTCAATGTTCCGTGCCCTGGATTTGCTACGAGACTTCCCTCTTTCTTGGTTATTCCCCCTAAACTGTGATCTACCCCTTTGCACATTTAAGGCTGCATCCTGCTTGTTGCCATCCATAGACTTCCGTCTAATCTCCTCGGCCAACAAGCTACCCACAACATCATCAAATTTCAGTACTCCACCAGGTGCAGAGTTACTGACAGCTATACGGAAGGTATCCCATGAGGATGGCAATCAACATAAGAGAAATATTGCCTTAGTCTCCGCATCAAAATTCATTTTCTGAGCCTGAAGCTGGCTGAAAATAATATTGAATTCATTCAAGTGAGAAGCAATGGAGACCCCTTCCTTCATCTGTAGCTCAAACAACCTCTTCATGAGGTAAACTTTATTAGAGGCAGTTTCCTTCTCATAAGTGGCACACAGTTTCTTCCACAAATCTTCCGTAGTCTGCTCATTTACTACTGTGAAATAAACTGACTCTGCAAGATGAAGTCTAATAGTAGACTTTGCTAATGCATCCAACTCATTCCAATCATCCTCAGACATATTTGCAGGCTTAGCTTCAATCCTTGCCAAGGGTTTAATCTGCTTCTTTTGAATAAGCACATCCCTTATTTGTTCTTTCCACAAAGAAAAGTTTGTCCCATCAAACTTTTTAATGCTAAAAAACTCCTTTTCAGACATGGAAGAGGATGCCATGATGCAAATAAAGCAAAATCCCAAATGCGAGTGCCTGCAAGAGAGAATCACAACAAATACCAGGTGCATCCAAATGTGTATGCTACAATAGACTGAAATATCACAAAAAAAACTCAAAGCTCAAAGCATCAAAAGATGCATCTGACTCATGTGCATATACTATGCATCCATATGAGCAAATCTGACCCAAAAGAAAATGCCAATAAGTGCCAAATGACTCAAGCATAAACACCATCCACTGGCATATGCATCAATAATATCTCATCCAAGAGAGCATAGCACTATCAGTGCATCACCTGCAATGTGTCAAAGCTGTCCCTCAGCTTAAAATAGCATCCATGTGCAAAGCGTCCATAAAAATAGCATCCCACAAGGCAATTTGGGCCTATCAGCGCATCCAATAAGGACCGCAATGCATCCAAATGGCCTATAAATCATCCACTGCAACCCAATGCACACCACGAATGAGCGCACACTACTCAAACTGCACACTACTCAAACTGCAACCAGAGTGATCTGCATAAGGTATGCTCAAGAAATCACAGTCCCACGGTAATGAGCGCTACTGAAAATAGAACCTGAGATGCCTCAAAACATGGGCGCCATTGCATAATCGGAATCAGCAAGAAAATCTGCAAATATCTCTCTTCTGCTAGAACTTCAAAATCCCAACCGATGAGTGAGAAATGGGAGACAACACTTATTCACTGCCATGTGGCATAATCTAAGGTTTCAAAACCTTAGAATGAAAAATGCATAACAGAGAGACGAAATCGAATACACAGAGATCTATAACTCTGAAAATCCTCCACCAAATCGCGCAAGAACTGACAGGTAGGGGTTTTTGGGCGTCCGGAATGCAATGGGATAGACAGTTTTGGAAACCGTGGTCTCAATCACTGGGTCCAACACACGGACTGAAAAACGTTTTTGGAAACAGAGCTATCTGTAAACTCCACCGGAGTGCGAATATGATGAGCAACATAGAAGTTTTAGGACCTCCTGAGTCCACCGGAACTGACAGATCTGCAAATGGTTGCTCCAAACTTGAGTTCTAACACCCGGGCAAAAAACGCAGAAACTGAGACAGTGAGTCAGAAATCCAATGAAATAATCCCAGATTCAAGAATGAAGGTGTTTCCAAGCTCCTGAAGTAATGTGGACACTAAAAGCAAGCAATAGTTACCTCTACAAGTCAATATGGAGTCTCTGTCATCGAATGGAACAGGGAAAAGCTCAAAAAATGACTTTTTCTTTGAAAGCTCTTAACAGGCTCTCAAAACCACTTCGCAAAGCCCAAGTGACTTTTCCAAATGTTCCTCCAAGGTCTCTGCACACTCGGATGCAAGTAAAGTCGCCCACAAAGCTTCCCCCAAAGCTTCTCCTTCCTCCCATAGAGCTACTGAGCTTCAAGCATTCACGCACGCTCAGCTAGATCACCCGGGCTCTGATACCAGTTGAGAGTGCTCTCAACGGAAGCAAGAATGGAAGAAGGAGAGAGAGAGATAGAGAGCCACACAAGTTTGGTGGGTGCAGAACCACCCTAATCTTCTTTTTCATTCATTTATATATGTGTTTGAGTATTGTACATAACCGGGGTAAAGGCACAATGACCTTTAACCCCCACATGAAACTTATATGCCATTTGGGTTATGTACCGCATTTGAGTTTTTTTTTTTTTTGAATTTTGTGAACATTGTCTCTATGGGAAGCAGACTAAATCAGCCCATAAAAGAAGGGGAAAGAAAGAGCTTGAAAAGCTTGAATTGGTGCATTTAGACGTATGTGGTCCCATGCCTACATGGTCATTAGGTGGGGTTGAATACTATATGACATTCATTGATGATGCAACTAGGAAATGTGGGCTTATGCTATAGCTCAGAAAAGTGATGTATTCCAGGTATTTCAAAAATGGTTGGCTTTGGTTGAAAATCAATCAGGTAGAACGCTTAAATGCCTATGGACTGATAATGGTGGAGAATATATCTCTCTTGACTTTCAGCATTTTTGTGATACATTTGGGATCAAGAGGGAGCTCACGTCTTCTCATACTCCAGAGCAAAATCCAGTTGCAGAGAAAATGAACCGCTCCATTCAGGAAAGGTTGCAATGTATACTGTCCAATGCAAGTCTTTTTGGTGGTTTTTGGGATGAGGCAATGAAGACTGTAGTGCATGTGATCAATAGATCACCTAGTAAGAGTTTGGATGGTGGTATTCCTAAAGAGGCATGGAGTGGAAAGAAGCCCTCTTACTCTCATTTGCATATATTTGGGTGTGAGGCATATATACATGTGCCAAAAGAGCTTCAGAAGAAGCTAGATCCTAAGTCTAGGAAATGCATCTTTCTTGGTTATGGTGAAAGTGGAGAGATGGGCTACTGTCTCTGGGATCCAGAAGCAGGATTAGTACAAGTGGGAGTATGCTATGCAATCAGAGATGAGTTCACTCATAAAGAATAAGACTTGGGACTTGGTTTCTTTGCCACACGGAAAGAAAGCATTGCCATGTAAATGGGTCTATAAGATGGTCACAGGTGATGATGTGCCTAAGTACAAGGCTCATTTGGTTGCTAAAGGGTTCAAGCAAGAGAAGGGTGTAGACTTTGATGAAATATTCTCTCCAGTTGTGAAGATGACCACACTTAGATGTGTACTTGGACTTGTGGCAATAGAGGATATGAAGCTTATGCAGATGGATGTCAAGACAAATTTCTTGCACGATGATTTGCATGAGGAATGTTACATGGTACAACCGGAAGGCTTTGAAGAAAAGGGAAAAAAGCATTTGGTTTGTAAGCTGAAAAAGAGTCTCTATGGCCTTAAGCACGCACCTAGGGAATGGTATCACAAGTTTGACACTTTTATTCAGTCCCAGGGTTTTATAAGAAGTGAGATTGATCACTACCTCTACATCAAAATGGCTAAGGATAATAGCCTGATACTCTTGGCACTTTATGTGGATGATATGTTATTGACTTGTAAGAACACTACCTCTACATCAAAATGGCTAAGGTACCTCTACATCAAAATGGCTAAGGATAATAGCCTGATACTCTTGGCACTTTATGTGGATGATATGTTATTGACTTGCAAGAACACTTATGAGCTTGATGCATTGAAGGCCAAGTTGCATGAGGCCTTTGACATGAAGGATTTGGGACCTATAGGTCATGTTCTTGGTATGCACATCGCGCATGACTGGAGTAGGAAACTTCTTGGCTTTCCCAGAGGGAGTATGTTACAAAAGTGTTGTAGTGTTTCAATATGGAGGGGGGGAAGGCAATAAGTACTTCATTTCCTCCATATGTGAAACTGAGTCAGGAAGATAGTCCCAAATCAGATGAGGAGAGGGCCATGATGGCCAAGGTTCCTTATGCATCAGCGGTTGGGAGTCTTATGTATGCTATGATAGCTACTAGACCGGACATTGCATTTGCAGTGGGAGTTGTTAGTCGGTATATGGCTAATCTAAGAAAGAGTAAGTGCATCATGAGGTACATGAAGGGTACTAAGGAGGTGTGTATTTGCTTTGGTAGAGGAGAAATGTGGTTATTTGGGTACACAGATTCAGACTATGTAGGGCATGTAGATAGCAGGAGATCCACTTCTGGTTATGTGTTCACCTTTGTAGGTCGTATAGTGTCATGGATGTCTCATGCATAAAAGTGCATTACTTTGTCTACCACATAGGCTGAGTATGTTGTAGCCACCATAAAGGGCTGCATGGAGGCTATATGGCTTAATCGGCTAGTGGGAGATTTGGGGATTCATACAGGTGTACCGACATTGCATAGTGATTCCATGAATGCTATTCAACTAGCACAAAATCTAGTCTTTCATGCAAAGACCAAACACATTGAGGTCAGGTACCATTTTATCAGGGAGGTACTTGAGGACAAGGGCATAGAGCTTGTCAAGGTTCATACAGATGATAACCCTGCAAATATGTTGATAAAGAGTCTAGCTAGTCAGCGGTTTGAGTATTGTCGTGTATTGATGGGCATTGGATAGTATGCTCATTGGTTGTTTTCCTTTAAAGGCACATTGGCATTTAAGTGGGAGGTTGTGGGGGTTAAAGGCCACTGTACCTTAACCCCAGTTATGTGCAATACTCAAATACATATATATATGGATGACATAGAAGATTAGGGTGTTCTGCACCCACCAAAACTTGTGTGACTTTGTCTTTTGGCTCTCCCTCTCTCTCTCTCTTTCACCTTCTTCCAATCCGCTTTCATTGTTGAGATCTCTCAAGATGCATCAAAGAGACTATGAAAAGGAAAATGTTTAACTTTGTGCAATCACCACACTAAAATAGAACCAACATAGTGCAAGGAAATACATTTAAGATTGACTTTTAATCACTTGTTTTATTAAACTCGATGCAAAATATATGATCAATGGTTAGGCTTAATGTGAAGATTTCTCCCATAGCAGATTATTGTCACCAAGTTAGCAAAAGCGAAGGAATTGCATACGTGGGTCTTGGATTTATTAGCCTATCACAACTTTAAACAAAATAAGTATATCAATGGCTAGAAACTACGCTACAAAGTGGGTACTAGAGGCTAAAGCACTACGAGACAGCTTAGCTCACAGCACAATCAAGTTCCTCTTCAAAAACATCATGTGCAGGTATGGCTATCCAATTGAGTTTATCAGTGACCAAGGGACATACTCTATGAATGATGTGTTCCAATCTCTCATGTGACCAAGTTCATGGTGATACACCGAGTTGCCATGACTTATTAATCTTGATGTAATGGACAAGTTGAGTCCACTAATAAGATTCTCAAATCTATTCTCATGAGCACACATCAATGAGATTGGGACACTAAGCTATCTGTTACTAACATAGTAACCTTTTCACTGCCGCTAACTTTATGAATTGCTCTTTTGTATATTTTTATAATATACGCTGAAGCTTTTTCTTTAAGAGACGTATCAATACTCTCCAAAAACATTGTTCCCTTGAGAGTAATGCACATTACATTTTATAAAGGGTCTGGCTTGCTTGCTAGTCCATCCATCAAACAAGAGTGCATCCATATGTAGGAATGAAATCCAATATATATAATTTTAAGAAGTCTGCTATAGTTTGTTTAACTCAATCAAGACGATCCATATGCATTTTATTATGTAAAAATTAATTTCGTATGCAAAAGAAACATACTACAATACATATTATGCCGAAACTAATAAATATTCTTCCAAAAGCACTTTCAAGAATGCAATATATTAATTGCCATTCATTCATGTGCATTATTAAAAATAATATTACTTTCATTCATCAATAATTATATTTCATTCACATAAGATTATTTCCTTATTAGATAATGATATTTTATTTTTTTACATTCTTTTAAAAGAATATAAAATATTCTTTAAAAAAAAAGTGCAAGAATGAGTAAATGCAAATTGGATTTCATTCATTCACATTATTTTAAAAGAATATTAAGTATTCATTCAAAAGAAAGTGTAAGAATGAGTAATGAAAATTGAGAGACATGGATTCATATTCTATTGAAAGAATATAGTCAAATTGTGAATCATTCATTCACATTCTATTGAAAGAATATTAAATATTCATTCAACATAAAGTGTAAGAATGAGACTGTAGGTGTTCTAATAAACTAAGACACAAAACAACAAATTTATTCCTTAAAACTCTCAAATCATACACTCAAAAAAGAAACTCTTTGTATTCATTCACATTCTATTGAAAGAGTATTAAATATTCATTCAAAAGAAAGTGTGAGAATGAGATTCTAGGGGTTCTATTAAACTAAGACACACAGCAACAAATTTACTCTAACATCATAGACACAAACACAGAACAAAATCACATTTCTGACAAGACATCTAAGGAACTCAATAAAGAGAGCCTAGAACTCCCACAAACAAATTCCATAGACACAAAAAAAGACCAAAAGCACATTTCTCACAAGAGATCTAAGAAACTCAACAAAGAGGACGTAGAACTCCACCAAACAAATTTCATAGACATAAACAAAGACCAAAAGTACATTTCTCACAAGAGATCTAAGGAAGTCAACAAAGAGAACCTAGAACTCCCACAAACAAATTCCATCTTATTTTAGACCTTCTAGATTGCTTTTACAACCTTGGAGGGTCTTCCTTATTTCTTTTCCTTGTTTTATCTCTTATGCTCGACTAGAGAACCAAGTGTGAGATAAGGTAAACGGGCAAATTGTGAGCTTAAATACAGGAAAAGAAGCCCATAATCATCCTTATACAATTTTCTTCATACAAATAATTTATTTGTATGAATACTTATTCATAGGAATAAAAGTTATTCGTATGAATATGATTGAATGATGTATCGATTTATGAAAATAATTGACGTGTCAACGTTTTTTTGCATGATTTTTTCCCCCTTCAAATCATTCATCCGGATTTTTTGCATTTTTCAAATCACGAATTCAAATTTTTCTACTTAGGAGAAGAGTACAAACATTGGGTATTATTCCGGTTTATTGATTTAAGTTGATTACAAGGTTGACTTAACTTTATCATACTCTAACTTGAGAGGGTTGACATAACATACAAATGATTCTTGTTCTACATGAACAACAATTTCTCTAAGACTTTAAATGCAAAAGGGATCAACAAGTTGTTGAAGTAGAGGAAGACAAAGAAGATAGATTTCTGAGCAACATTTTTTCTCAAACTCTTTTATATAGATGTGGGGTAAATTCTACAGCAATATCAAAAAACTACTATTGATGGCATAGCTATTAAGTTGAAAGGCAAAAACTTATCAAATATATGGATATCTAATGTAGAGAAAATATTAAAAGATATTGACATGAAAAAATGGATATTCAATAAAATATTAGGCATGCAAAAATTTAGTCCAAGAAGATCAAGCTTATGAGGAACACATGAAGAAATATTTTAGAGTAAAAGAAGATGAACTATAAAACTTAAATTTGGTTAAGATTAATCTTTAAAAATTGTAGAAGGTCAATTCAAAGATCATCTAAAAGATTTATTGCTTGAGTATAAAGAAATATTTGCATGGCATTACATAGATATGAAGGGACTTGATCCCCAGTTCTACCAACACAAGATAAATCTAAAAGAGGATGCAATTTTAATTGTACAACAAAGATATCGCATGAATCCAATTATGCTAAATTGGTCAAAGAGAAGATGGAAAACCTCTTGAAAGTGGGATTCATGTATTCAGTGAATGAGGTAACTTGATTAACCCTAATTGTCATAGTTTCAAAATGAGTGGAAAACTCCAAATTTGTGCTAATTAGAAAAAGCTAGATGTAGCTACAATCACAAATCTATTTCCACATCCATATTGTGACATAATGCTAGATGCAGTAGTAGATCATGAGATGTATAGCTTCCTTGATGGGTTTAGTGGATTGAATCAAATTCTTGTAGCACCCAAAGACAAAAACACAGTAGCATTCGTTATTGAATGGGAAGTCTTTATCCGCAATGTTACAATGTTTGGTCTCGAGCATGTACTACCAACATTTCAGACATGGATGAAACAAAGTATTTGCCCCATTGTTGAATAATTTTATGAGAGTGTTCATAGATTGAATACTGTAATGTACTTGGCACTAGTGTATTGCATGGCTTATAAGGCTACACCAAACTCAACTCCATTTTGAATGGCATTTGGTAAAAAAGCCATGGTTCCATTGGAGCTCCTTGTTCCAAGTCTCTAGGTAGCCATTGAGCATTGGCATGGAGAGTTAGAAGTAACTAAGAAGAAAGTATAGCAACTTATAGAGTTAAATGAATTACAAATTCAAGAACTTTGGTCATAACAAGTCATTCAACAATGTTAAAAAACCTAGCATCACAACATATTGTTCCAAAGAATTTAAAAAAGAGAGTTTTTTCTATTATATAGCACCAAGTTGGGCCTATCAAACCCAATCTTAAAATTATATGGAATGGACCCTACCAACTCATTGAAGTCTTTAGAAATCAGACTAGAAAATTGGTTGATTTACGAGTCCTAGTGATACCCAAGGTGTTAATTAAAGCTAAATGAAGCCATATCAAGCAATCACTTCAGGCAAGTCACCTCCCTTGTCTCATTGTCTAGAATAAGCCATGGATGAGATATATCATGATGATGATGTGTAGTGCGCTCTTTCCAGAACATCAAATACACCATTAATGTTTATGGCAGATTGAAACAAAATGTTATCGGATGTAGGATGAAAAGAAATTCAATCTTGATTGTATTTCACTTTGCAATGCATTTCCAGCTCTCTTATGGCCTTGTACAGTCGTCATTTTTATCCCCTACATCTGGCATCAATTGCACCTCTGTTGTTTCCCTCATCTCCTCCTCATTCATTGTCTCCATCTATACCATGATAGCTTCCTTTGCTTCTAGCCCGAGTTAAACCTCCAACCCATATCAATGGTTTTTTGATGTTTCTAGGTGTAAGACCCCATTTCTAGGGTCTATTGACTTCACTTACACCTAAACATTTTTGTCAAAGCATGGTAGGGCATGCTTCTTGCAATCCTCATGTGTTTGGTCACATGGGCCTTTATAATCACCTTAGTTTGATTGATTATAATGATTGTACTATGTGTTGTCAGATGTGGTTTGCACCCTAAGGACTTATAATACTGCTAGAAGTTATGGATATATACAATGGCATAATAAATGGAGTTAGACCATGGATATAAATTTTGATTATTAGAGTGAATAATAACATCAATGATAGCATTAAAATAGTTATAAAAATCAGTTTTCAATTCTAATATAGATACTTTGGAGCATTTTTATAAACTTATCAGTGCCATTTTAGATGCTATTGTTTTTAAAATTTTCATGTCTTTTCAAAATTTTGGTGCACTCAAGCTCTATTGCACCTAGCTCCTCATCCTCTTCATCTTCTCCATGCCTCCCATTTTACCCCTCTATCGGCCCACTTTCTCTTTGGACAATCTATTGTAGGTCTCTAGAGAGATTTAAAACCAACAAGGCCTTGCCACCAAGGGATAGCTTGTAGAGAAGGCCGAAGATAGTAGAGTTTTCTAGAAGATAAGCTATTGCTCTATTCTCATATGGAACATTACACTGTTTTGATATGCAACACTGCACTGTTCTCATATGAAACATAACATACTCAAATTTCTCTTTTCTATCTCTTGAATTTTTAGAGAGTTTGCATAGTCCTTTGAGTTTTTACAAAGTTTCTCTAGTCTTTCCAATTCCCAAAACACACCATCTTGACTAGAAAAAACTTAAACATAACCTCTACAAATTTCCTAGTGTATGTCTTTGACCCTTGTGCCCATTTTTTTTCTTATGGATTTTGAGAAACCTATATAGAGATAGATTTGATTTCTTGTCTAGATTGAATCTAAATAAACTTCATGGTTTCTAGGTAGGTTCTATTAAATGGTCTAATTTGAAGTTGATTTTGGTTAGTACTCATTATACAAATACTTTACAAATAACAATATAAGAATTCTAAATAAAGTTAAGAAGTCTTGGCGATACAAGACTAGAAAGTACTACCGCAAGCCTAGTGCAAGCATAAGATTAGTGTAAACTATAAAGGCTCAAAGGACACCAAATAAGCCATGAGAGAGACAACAATAGGCACACCCTATCAACTATACTCCAATGTGATTCAATCATATTCTTGGCTCATTCTGGGAGACTGCATTTTATAGATAACCTCAAGGTCCACTTTACCCATCACAATGCCACTTATCTATCTTATATCACCTCATTCCTATCTTCTAGATGTTTCTCATCACTCTCTTCCAATCATACGATTACCTTCTCATACCACTCTTGTACCCCTCTTGCATACAATTTGACTAGAAATCACTACTTCAACACCCCCCTTAGATGCTTACTTGGCCTATTATCCAGATCATGTCATCCAAGGGTCTAGCGACTAGTACTTTTGATGTCCCCTCTTGTTGCCACCCTAGTGTATTACCTAGTGGTGTGTCACTCAAGATGTAGGACTATTGATATGCCCCCCTCATGGATGTGACTCTTGTGATATCCAATCATTAGGTAGGATGTCTCTCACAGATCTTCTAGTTGGTGTATCCTAGCTACATTTTGGATAATTGAGATTACATTTGGACAATCTACGATGTATGTTGTAGTACCATAGTGGAGAGGTTTTTTTCTTCAAGCAAGGCTAAAATGTCTATGCACCACAAAATATAGGATAATTGTCTAACCCTTAGGTCCTCTTTAGCACCCCACATACTCCTCCTTCACATTGCCAACATTTACCTTTTCAAGCTTTCAATCTTTCTTCACCTTCTCTAGTTCTCTCTCCTGGAGTAGGTCTTCTTTTGTACAAGTAGCTTGCATCTTTGATGAATTCTCCCATTTCTTCTTGGGATCTCGGCCATAAATTGGCTCCTTCACTATAAATCTTTCACAAGACAGGTTGCCATATCTTCACCCATCTCCCCAGCTGTGTCTACATAAGATGAGATGCACTCATCCTCCTTCAAAGCTTCTTCTCAAAGGTTGTTTGCTATCTTATCTATATGAGCATGCCATTGGCTTTGTCTACCACATCTCCAATGGAGCTGTCATATTCTCTATCATAAACTTTGGCCTACTACTAGTACAATCTCTACCGCCTCTTTCTAAATCTCCTTTTTTGTAGTTTGCTCCTTGCACCATAGGTTTGTCCTCAGACACCATTGTCGGTTGTCTTCTTTATTGCTTTGTTGTTTCCTTTTGAACTTTTGCTTTCTTTGTTAGTGTGGCTGGTGTACAACAACTCTCCACCATTTGTTTATTTTCACCTGGCAATCTTTCCTTGAAATCTATCATCATAGATGTCTCCTTGTTCTTTGAGGTCCATAGGCTCCAGCTTCTTTCTCAAGATCAACAACACACAAATGCCATATCCACTTGTCCTATATGACCTTGTCCCAATGGGTCCCATTTTCCCGGCCCGAAAAACATTGGATGAGCTACACTTTGCAGGGCTATAAGTCCTTTAAAATAACCAAGTACCAAGGATGTCCTTATGTGTCCTCATCCAAAAAATGTCTCCATGTGCTGGAGCATGAGTCAGGATTCAAACCCAAGACCTCCATGCTTGAATTCCACATACTTGAGTAACTCTACGATCGACTGATATGCTGGAGGAGGAAAGAGAATCAGCTCATACAAAAGCAATAGCATTTGGGTTACTGACGGTAGATGATAGTATAAGTCTATATTTATTTAGATGACACTGCGCATTCAAGCCTAAAGGCTAGACCCAGAGCATGAGGTGTGAGGAACATCAGAGGAGCACAAACAACAACACAAAGATTGCTACCATAGTGTATGCTACCTAAAAACAGAGAGTACAATTATACCAGGGAATCTTGAACAATCACAAAAACTGAACTCTACAAGACAACACACAAAACACATACATCTCTACAACACAACAGCATTACATATTACATAGGGCCGTCACGGGCTGGTCTCCTCTGAAACCATGATTGTAAGACAGTTTTTGGCCTGCCTTGAAAGGTAGCCTTAGTGATGAAGACTAGTTTTAGAAATGAAATTAGGAATTTTAATTTCCAAAAATCTTTTCTCCACTACTTAAAACTATATGCAACTTGAGTCTAACTTCGACATATTTCCTCTCTCTCTCTCTCTCTCTCTCTCTCTCTCTCTCTCTCTCTCTCTCTCCCCCCCCCTCTTTTCCACGCTACACATCTATGAATGATTATGAGCATTCATCTTGTTATATGTTTTGTGTGTGCTAGAGTGGTACTAGCTGCCATCAATTTGATGGAGAACAAAGTCTCCCAAGTTAATATATTTTGGTAAAAAAGACAAGGGCAACACCTCAAAATTGTGTTTGGAGTTAATAGGATCTAATTGTCGCCGCATGCAAATAGTTTCAAACATGTACATTATTCATGACACTCTCCAAAAGCTATAAACTCAGTTATAAAATATTTGATAGTGCTCCAAATCGGTATGTTTTTAAAAGGCAACTATGTCAATATAGTGTGCCTTATTGAACTATGTACTACTTTATGATATGTTTCCTCTTTTTAGCAACTCTAAAAGTAGTTGGAGGATTTAACGAGATCTGTGACATAGACTTGCTTTCCCCCCTGTTTGCAATTGCCACAGATGATGAAGGCTCTCTTGTATTCTCTTGATTGGCATCAAGAAAGGGAGGGGCAAGAATCCCCCCTAAAAAAAATTTATTTGGTAAAGATATTCACTAATGAAAACTATGTGACTATCACATGAGTGTAAACCTAAAAAGCATCAAAATAAGCATGGATATAAGCATCATTAAGGAAGTGCCACAATAACTATCTATATAAATGTTGATATGGTAATATATCGACATTTATATAAAAGGTTTATTTGACTCTATTTATAGGTAGAATCACAAATAGTTTTTATGGTTATATCAATGCTGACAAATTGCCACAAAAAGACAAGGGCCAATTGGTGCTAAAATAGCTCCAATCTATCCTAAAACGTGTGCGTGTGTGCATGCGTGCATGTGCATGCATGTGTGTGTGTGATTGGGGCCTCATCTTAGAAAATCAAACTCATACTCTTTAGTTTTTATGGTTATATCAATGCTGACAAATTGCCACAAAAAGGCAAGGGCCAATTAGGGCTAAAATAGCTCCAATCTATCCTAAAACGTGTGGGTGTGTGGGTGCGTGCGTGGTGGTGTGTGTGTGCGTGCGTGTGTGTGTGTGTGGGGGGGGGGGGGAGGAGGGAGAATATATGAGGTTAGGGGGCCTCATCTTAGAAAATCAAACTCATACTCTTTCTAGTCTCGAAACATCTCTTGATATTTGTAAACTCATACAGTGAACTTAATCTCATCTCATTTACGTTGCTTCCTCCACTTCTCAATGCCTGTCTTACTCAATTTGTCTCCCTCACTCAGTCTTGTCTCGATTTAGGGTCTTCCTCACTCAATCAGTGCTCTTATTGAGCTAGAAAATGAAAACAGGAACTAACCTACTATTAAAGTCTATGCAAACATGGATAATCTATATTCTTTTTCATCCTCCAGCATATCAGTCGATCGTAGAGTCGCTCAGGTACGTGGAATTCGGCGTGCTCCTTCGAATGGTTTGAAAATGAGAGGCGACTGGCGATGTGCAGAACTTCAGATTGATCCTTTTGCCAGACAAAAACAATTGGCTTAAGCAGTTGCTAGCATGTGCATCTATTTTTTAGAAAAGGCCTCAATCCGTTGTCTTCTAGCAAGACAGGGTTTCAATTCCAACAGAGCACAGAAGAATGTTGCAGTGGATGTCAGTGCGGTAGCCAACAGCTCATTGCTTGCAGTGTTGCACCTCCTCCGTCGTCACTACATATTCCTCGCTTGATCTAGATTCTAGACTCTAGTCGAGCCTTGACATGAGAACGTCGAGAAGGTCGGAACCGCTAGCCAGGCAAAGAATTTGTGCATTGATGATCTGCAGCTCCTTGGACGATCCTGAGCTTATTATCGCCTCCCATTCTCAAGACTTCAAAGATTCTTTGCTAGCCACAGGCTACAGGCTACCGCCTACGTCCCCCTCTGCAGGCATATATATTATTATAGATTCGTCTCGCGTGCGTAACTCTGGCGATTCTTAAAGCTCCTATAAATAATAACACAATCCATTGCCTCAGATTTCGTACAAGTTTCGGCATCGCTTGGAAGTTGGAAGTTCCAGGAGGCTGGACTCCGGCTTGCTTGTCTCTTGCAAAACTGGCAGATTTTAGAGCAGCACGAAACGAATAGGTCGTACTACGTCATCCGCCTAGTTTCTAAAACCTCGAGCCATGCACAAAAGGCCACCACAACAGACACAAAACGCTGGCCGCGACTGGCGAGGCTCGTCGCGTAGCGTCAGTCGTGTCCTGTTGTACCCGTGACTTGGAGTAAGAGAGGAAGGCCATGATCCATTTGCCAGAGCCATTGTGTCTACTTCTTTCCCGACGCAAGACTTGGCAGGCAATAGTTCAAAGATTCCTCTCCTAGAGTAATTGAAAGTCAAGCATCTAATGTGGCTACACTAAAAGAAGTTTGGGAAAGTACAGCGACGATAAGGTTGACGTGCAACTGTTCCAAATCCACAAAACCTCAAGGACGGAAGCAAGAAATGGGTTTAAGGTGGGCAGAGAGATAGAGGCGTTGCCTTTAGATTAAGCAAAAGATCCGCCATTCACGTTATGGGACAAAGAGGTCTGTGTTTGGACTGCGTTTATATGAAGCGTTTTGTCAATGTCCTGGCTATGGATGTTATTAGCTTCTCGCCCATAAGCCTTTTCTACGCAGCATCTGTGCAGAAGCTTTCTTCTCTGCACATACTAAGATCATGGCATTTTGTCCACTCCCTTCAATGGCATGCTGCGGCCAGAACTTCAAGCGATCCAGATGGTGCGACGCCCATGTTTCCTGTCCTCCTCTCTCTGATTTTCGCTGCATACATCTGTGCTTCGCATCCCCTATTTTTATCAAATTTATTTGTCTGCATTTTACACTTATAGGGCTATAGAGAAGATGCATTTTTTCACATCAAACAAGGTGATTTTAAGAGATGCCTAGTTTGTTTGAGTTTTATTGTGTCTTTATGTGAGTTCAAAGAGTACATACATGTATGTATGTAAATATAAATTACATACATACACATATACACACACATTTTTTGGTGAAATATCACACACATAGTTTCAAGGGAGTTAGACAAAAGATATACGCTTTTAATATATATGTATGTCTATACATACAGAGCTTCTAAGGAGCTAGACAAAAGACATACATTAGATATTCATGAAAGAAATCAACGTATTGGGTTAATGGAAAAAATCAAAATTAAACAAGAAGGAAGAAAATCATCATAAAAAGGAAGATACAAAGTGGCAAAAGCTAAGTCGATTCTTTGTGATTTTGACCTCTAGCTTATGCTTAGGGCTTTAGCACTAATATGCTTCACCTTCTCATTATCTTTTGTATTCTCTAGTGAAGCAATTGTGGTCATGTTAATAAAGCAATATATTTTCAAGCCTATCCTACTTCTTGCTTGACCAAACCATGTGACCCCCTCCCTGTTTGGGCAAGTCAAATTCCAAAGGTCTGGCAAGCCACACCATAATTAAGGCTAAATTTCCTATTATAGGTAATTATAACTTGTAAGCTGTCTATTATAGTAACTGGCAGCATGTTTCTAACGTGTGCTCGTTCTATAATTCCGGAATGGAGTCTCATTTCCATGTGTTTTAGAGTTGTGTGGTGGCCCAGAGAGTCTAGTGGGTGTTGTTTTACAAGACCTAATTAAGCCTCTCTCCCAAGTGGGAGATGGCATTGTTCGATGAGCATGACAAATTCAACGAATCATTGATCCATGTTTGGAATTTAATTCGGGCTGTTACCTTGCAGTGTATATGGAGACTTCAAAATGCTTTAGTGTTTTGTAGAATGGCTTGGAGGTCATTTTCAGCATGAGATCTTAGAGGTGTTGGAGTTTTATAGATTTAGGTTTGCAAACTTTTTGGTAGCTTGGAAAGCGCTTCGCACTACTGTAGTGACATGTTGCTTTCAAAGTTTCTTGTACATTCCTTTTTTTCTTTAATTCATTTCATTTTCCATGCAAAATAAAAAATGTTGATTGAGCAAGAAGTAATTTAAACCAATTGCTGATTTTGCCTCTTTAACTAATCCCCCCAATCTACATCATAGAATTGGCATGAGATATGACATCGATGCTCCATTATACCCTTGAGATATGATAGTTGTGTACTTTGAGGGATTTTTGGAGAGCACAAGGGTGTCAATTTAAACTTTATAGTGTCCATAATAGTGGCACATTACGAGCACCACAAGCATGGAGGAGGATACAATATGGACCAAGGAGTGTGAGGATGCATGCTAAACAAAGAGAGACGGTGTACTTAAGCATAAGGGGTGTGCTTAGAAGGGGGAGGGGGAAGGAAAAGAGGGAGAATGTTTAGCAAGGAGAGAGCAATATCATGGGGAAGAGAATGAGCGGGAAGAGAAGAGGAAGTGATGTAGAAATGAGAAGGAACATTTATTGGATTGAGGCCTAAAGATGTACAAGGAAGCAATATAGATGAAGACTATATGGAAGAGTATAGATGTGAGAGCATGTCACATCAAGCAAGAGCCCTGCATTTATACACATGCACAAAGTGGAAGGGGGAATCTTCCATGTAAGCATATTTGCCTAATATCTCTCAATGGGATGTGACAAACCTTAGCCTCATTTTCCACATACATCAAAATCATATCTCTTAAGTCACAAGAGGATGACTCAACTTCTTGACCCCTTACCCTATTTTAATATGCATACAAGGACAAATGGAGGGGGCAAAAAGATGCTTACCAACCCATCCTACTTTTTTCTTGTAATATACTATATGCTTGGACTCTACACAAGCACCCTATTCAATGCATATATAAGGCTATCCATATGGACGGGTTCTCACATAAGTAAGTTTACCACCTCAACCATGGGTCTAAAGCCCTCTTACTCTATATGATGCATGCTACTTCATATTCACCCATTAAATTTAAGTAAGTTTACCACCTCAACCATGGGTCTAAAGCCCTCTTACTCTATATGATGCATGCTACTTCATATTACACCCATTAAATTTAAACAAGCACAATTGCATATTAAGTGACAACTATTACATGTTACCCACTTTCAAGATTCCCTCCAAAATAGTGCTATATTTTACATAAGTCTTAAAACTAAGGTGAATGAGGGGTGAAATTTTATCTATCTGAATCTTGACTAGATGTGAAGCTCCCAAATTTTTGTCCTCCCATAGTTCATTATCCCATCATATTCCAAAATTGAAGAAGATGAATTCATGTCCGCTTTTGCATCTTCATCTACCAGCTCTTCACATGAGGATGAAGCCTTTTCTCGTAAGAACAACGAAGTTAAGACGGTGACTATGAACCACAAGATAGGATATATACTTCAATAGCGGTTTTCAATTTTGAAGTTGTTGAATTTGTGAGGGACAAACAGTAAGACCTTGCATTCTCCTTGCATTTAGGTTCTGAATTTAGCTAGTGTTTGCAATTCACACCACCCGATCAAAGCCACTAGGCTAGCCTTTGATGATTTGTTTAATCTTGGTTCTAGATGCATTCAACGACTACACGCACGAAGCAAGTCTAGTGTTCTTCAAAGAATAGTGCTAATCTGGGTAAAACAAAAGCTCCAAAGTTCACATGGGATAGATATTGTAAGATTTGATAAAAGCATCATGTATCACTACCAATTCTCGATTTTAATAACCACGCAACCATATCTTCAACAAGGGCAATGGTGTGACTTGCAAACTGGATCTTTTGTCTTGTTCTTCTAGCACTCTGGTGATCTACTCTTTTAGCTTTATCTATGCTCGTTGTTAATTGGTCCAAACAACACCTTCGGGCCTATTTTGTGGGCCTTTCATCAATCGGCAATCATTAGCCCTTCATGGAATTTCCTACCTTGTTACAAAACTAGACGAAAACACAACTCTTGTAATGGGTCAAGAAATGTCTTTTTTAGCTACATTTGATGATCTTTTTTAGCTACACTTGATGATCTTCATCCTTGATTTGATATTTTTTCTCTATTCAATGAACATGTTAGGCCTGTGATGACATACAATTTTCACATCTGCAATGTGATGAACGATGCCTTTGAACTTGCTTCAGGTGTAAAGAGCTAAAGTGGATGGCGAGGGTAGTGCTAGATACCATCCAATTTGAGTGTTCTATTGCTACTTGATGAGGATCTTGAAGAGGCCCTCAACGAAGCAAAAAATGAGGTATGGAAAGGTGTTGTCTCATATTCTCTTAAGACATCTTCTTGACATTCATCTTGGCAAGGTGTTTCTTAGGTGGCTCTTAATTATCTTGTCATCCATTGGAGCGTGTGAGTCACGGCAAGGTACACAATATAAATTGGTAGATTTGAGAACCTTCTCTTACGATGAATGGAGGAAAATGTACCACTTGCACACAGCTATGATAGTGTATCCTCTTACTCCATTTGATGCCAAGATTGCATCGGAGGACTACACCTTATCAAGTGACACATAAGACCAAAAATTAGGCTATTGGGTAGTGTATGATGTTTTCCACAAGGAGTTGGGAGGCATGATGTAATCCTCTTGTATACACAAATTAGAAATGATCAGAGCATAACCATCTGAGAATATACATGTTTCCTAGTATATAAACAAGACACTGGATCAATTCAGCAACTATGATGACCATGAGAGAGAGAGAGAGAGAGAGAGAGAGAGAGAGAGAGAGAGACTTTTCAAAGTTCTAAGTATTGAAAATTGGTTTTGCAATCACTAAGCCCTACTTCTAAAGTCTCTTATAGTTCTTGTGTACAATTAGCACATCTGGCTTCTTCACAAAGCCAATCATTTGCCTTATCACTACTACCATCTTTGTGCCCAACACAAGATGAGCTTTGAGATTCTCCTTCTAGAATTCAACTATGATGCGAGGGTTGGTAGTGAGCATGCTTCGCTTGTTGACAGAGAAAGAGGAGGCTTTTCAGATCTCGGGATGCACATTCACTACATATGTTGTCTCTATGCCAACATGGACTTAGGTAGAACAGAATGTGTGTGTAGAGTAGCAGCAAAGCTCTGCTTGTACTTGCATAAGGCTAGAAATAGTCCCTCTTAGAAATCCAACTTGCATGTTCTACATGCAACTCCTACATGCGAGTTCTACATGCCACTCCTACATGCGAGTTCTAAATGCAAGTCCTACATGCATGTTCTACATGTGAGTTATAAAGGCAACTCCTACATGCAACATGCAACTTCTACATGCAACTCCTACATGCGAGTTCTACTTGCAAGTTCTACATGCGAGTCCTACATGCAAGTCCTACATGCGATTCCTACATGCATGTTCTACATGCGAGTTCTACATGCAACTCCTACATGCAACTTCTATATGCAAGTTCTACATGTAGAGAGAGAATGTCTTGCAATTCCTACATGCAAAGAGAGAAGCTCTCCAACTTGTATAAATACCCCATAATGGAATGAAGCCCACACTCTTTGGGGCATTGTGTTGAGTTCTACTTTGGTATTCTAAGCAATTGTCTCAAGTGCCCATGCTTCCTTGCACTCCACGTCTAAAAGCATGTCCTAACCTTGCAACTCCTCCTCCCCTCTCCTCCAACCTTGCAACCCATCCTCTCCCTCTCCTCGTCCCTCTTCCCTTCTCCTCCTCCTCCCTCCTCCTTCCTTCTCCTCCTCCCTCCTCCTCCTCCTCCTCCTCCTCCCTTCTTCTCCTCCTCCTCCTCCTCCCTTCTCCTCCTCCCTCCTCCTCCTCCTCCCTTCTCCTTCCTTCTCCTCCTCCCTCCTCCTATGCTCCCCCTAAACCCTTAGTTCCTTAACCCTTAACCTCCATGATCTACGAGGGAGACAAGTTCTCCACCATGTACTCTACCTTGAACCTTGGATCCTCCTTCTAAACCTTAGAAACTCTTCTAAACTTAGGAACCTCCTTCTAAACCTGGAACCTCCTTCTAACCCTTAAACTCCTCCTAAACCTTGTAACCCCCAATGAAGGCGAAAGCCTTCATTACCTCAACCATGATGATACACGTTCCTTTTACACATGCATGCACTATGTTTGCTTACCACACTTAAGCCTACGTCTCTCACCGGAATACGACTCGAGGTCCTAAGCTAGACGTATACTACAAACGACAACCCCTATATATCTGTAGGTAACAAAAAGCCTCGGAACCCTGCATACTGAGAATAGCCTACTCTTCTTACAGAAGCCATGGGAAAGAGCCAACATTTGGCATTGCTGCCAGGGAGACTAGCATCTCAAGCAATGAGTAAACATATGTAGATATGTGTAAAAAACAAACTACTTCGAACCTTCACAAACATATCACTCAAGAGCTAGGAGAGCTAAAATTTTTCCAACTCAAGTAAAAAAATAAAAAAATAATTCCTAGCTAAAACTCTTCGTTACTGGTTTAGGAAAATGCATGTTTTCTAGAAAAAAAGCACCTTAAGGAATAAATCAAACCATGTGATGGTTGCCAGAGTGTAGAGCTTGAAATTCTGAACATTTCTCCTTTTTACGGAAGCACATTCTGACACAACACTTCGTATCGTGCCCGTTTGGGACCCAAACTGGACCCCATTTTTGAAAACAACACGCTATGAGGCATTTTTAACCCTCCAAACAAAACTACATCAACACTCGCACTTGTGACAAAGTCACCCTTTGCAACTCTCACCCAATTTGCATGCAGCTACGCTCTGTGGCTTATATGTAAAGTTGATTAGTAAACCTGAGACGCTCCGGCTTAGATGCTCCGGCTTATATGTAAAGTTGATTGGTGAACCTGAGAGAACATGATTTGAAAGGTTGTGATAAAAAAGTGTGTCACCAAAACAACAGTTGACAGCAATACATGAGGTAACTTGTAGTAGACTAATCTCTATCATAAGATGAAATGCCATGGAAGACTACACAATCAATGAGGATAGAGTGATCGGCTATGAGAAACTAGGGCTCAAAGATGCAAGTATGGTACTACATTCTACCAACAAGGCCAAAAACTAATAAGACAACATGGAAGGATATAAAATTTATATGCTCAGCTATTAGAGTTGAAGATGATCTACTATGTGTATGATTGAAAATCCATTGACATAGGATGTAGCAGCTATCATAGGCTTATTAGGGGGAAAACAATAGTAAGAAGTTCTAGAAGCCTGAAATACAACTAAATTACATAAGATGTCCCCAAGACATTTGAGCTACTGAATGTTGCCAATGGGATAGTGTTGAAGTCCTAGATCCAACCACTAATCTACATCAATTGGCTAAACTTGATAATGTCCAAGTCTTCACTATGTTGATCACTGAGTCCACGTGCTAGGCAATTTGACATAGTTGAGTTGATGGTGTTGTGCCTTGAATACTAATCTAGTAATTACATCTAGTGGTAGGAACTAAGTCAAAGGACATGATATGCTCCATGTCAAGGTGAAAGCATGAATGATAGATGTTAGAATGAAATCACCGAACAAGTTGTATGCACTAAGATGTGTATCTTTGGAGGCATGCTGGTGATGTAAGAGCCTCATATTGAGGACTTACTAATTTCAAATCTTCATAGTCACTATGAAACTTCTACTGAGTAACTAGAATGTTGTAGATTGAAGTGGAATCATGCATACTTGTGATGGACGTACATCACATAAATTTGAGCATGTTAATGTATAAGAAAATGCCTCATGCTTTAGGTATTACCTACCATAAATATATGGGATTGGTGTGATCCATAGAATCGTGTGGTACATCTATGTCCAACCTCTCTAGAACTATGAGGTGAGAATCAAAATTGTACATTTGTTATGATTATAATATAGCTTAGTAGGGTCAAAGTTGTAGGAATAAAGAGATCTTTAACTTTTCCCTTGTGAAAATTTTCTAGCTCCACAATACACCGCTCTCAAATGTTTTCCTAGAAGTTAGAGAAAACCACACTTTGGGATAAAGTTTCTCAAATTGACCCTTGCCCCATTTTATAAATAGGTTCTAAGGATCATTCACTTTACCATGTACCACCCCTCAGCTTGATGGCCCATGTTGACATGATTTCTTTAACCTCAACTTGCCTATTATCTCCCAAGTTATATTAGCTTCCACCTAGTATCTTATTTGGACCACTTTTAGGTGTCCCATCCTTGTGCTAGAATCAATTGTGATCCTAACAAAATGATCATCTATACATTTAATAGTGTCCTATGTAATGGAACAATCTCCTAGATCCATTACATCATGAGGAAAACATGATGATTCATGGCAAAAGACTCAAAATTTTGGCAACTATGCATTGATGGATCATCTCTTACCTAGAAAGTTCTTTTTTAGGATCTATAACTAAGGTCATGTTGTATCTCCCAAAGAGCTAATTGATTAGGGAAACTAGCCTTTGATGAGAAAGATGGAAAGAAGATTTGATGGCTAAACCTTTGGGCATTCTATAAAGGCCACATCAATATCAGTGTGAAATGATGGAAATAAGATTTGACCATGTGGCCAAATATTTGGGCATGCTATGAGAATTTAAGTAGGGCCTCATAAGAAAAGATGGAAAGAAGATTTGACCATGTGGCCAAATTTTTGGGATACTTGAGGCCCACATCCAAATGAGAATATGGAAAGAAGGTTTGACCTCATGACCAAATATTTGGGCATGTTATGAGAGACACATCCAAATGGGAATGACAAAATGAATATTTGACCATGTGGCAGAATCTTGGGGTATGTTATGAGTGCCACATCCAAATGAGAATGATAGTAAGAAGAGTTGACTACATGGCCAAATCTTGGGATCATATCCAAATTAGAATGATGGCATAACTAAATCTTAGGGCATGCTATGAGGGCCATATCCAAATGAGAATGATGGTAAGAACCAAATCTTGTGGCATGCTAGGAAGGCCACACCCAAATCAGAAAGATGGAAATAATAGTAGACCTCATGGTCAAATCTTTGGGCATGCTATGAGAAATATGGAAGAAGATTTTACTACATGGACAAATCTTTGGGCATGCTATGAGATTTCAAGAAGGGCCTCATGAGAAATATGGAAAGGAGGTTCTAGCATGTTATGAGAAATTGATGAGGGTCTCATGAGAAAAATAAAAGGAAGATTTAACCGCATGATCAAATCTTTCGACATGTTATGAAAATTTGAAGAGAGCCTCATGAGAAAGATGGAATGAAGATTTACCAGGTGGCCAAATCTTTGGCTTACAATGAGAGCCACATACAAAGGAGAATGAAGATTTGGGAATTGGGGAACAACCTCACAAGAAAGATGGGAAAAGAGATAGGTTGGATGGATGGATGGTTGGGGAGGAGGATGGGAAAAAGGGTAGGGTATCCTGTACTTTTTCCCTATCCACCATCCTTGTAATCCCCTCATGAGCCCTCTTGCCATTTTCATCCCCTCTTTTCCTCATCCTTTCATTCACCCCATACTAACTTTTCCCATCCTTCTCTCCAAGGCAATCCATCCATCCAACCCATCTCTTTTCCAACCCAACACTGAGTCTCCCCTATCCTCTATATCAGATAAATGGAAAGAAAGTTTGATCACATGGTGAAATCTTTTGAAATGCTACAATGGCCACATCCAAAAAGAAAGTCAAATATTACACACCACAAGTAGATTCACTATGTTTGTTTATTCAAACATGTTATAAACAAACATGTATTGGACTTTACAGAACATTTGAGAGACTAAAAATAATTCAAAGTCTAAATGGTGTTGCAAATTCTTAGATAGGTCAGGTATTCAACAATGTTTTCATATGACTATGAGGATACTCAATATGTTATGACATTTGTAGCATCACAATATCACATATTTGGAGGTGCAAGGAAATTAAATTTCAAATTTTTAGATAGATAGAATGAAAGAGGTTATTTGCAACACTTTTCTCATACTCATAAGGGGATTCAAAAAAAGTTATGCTTTGAGGTCCACATCCAAATGAGAAAGATGAAAAGAATATTTGATCATGTGTCCCAATTATTCAGCATGCTATGAGAATGCCTTAAGAGGAAAATGGAAAGAAGGCTTGACCACATGGCCAAATATTTGGGCATGTTATGAGGGAAACATCCAAATGAGAATTGTGGCAAGAAGATTTGACCACGTGGCCAAAGCTTGGGCATGTTATGAGGGACATGTCCAAATGAGAATAATGGAAAGAAGATTTGACCGTTTGGCCAAATCTTGGGGATGTAAAGCTATGATGAAGGCTCTATGAAAGAGATAATGAGAAGATTTGACTGTAAGGTGGTCAAGATTTAACCATGTGGCCAAATCCTTATGATGGTGACATATAAGAAAAACATGTAGGTTTATTAAAATTTTAAATAAGAGCTAATGCCAAATTTGGAATTTAAATTTCAAATGCATATTTTCTACATCTATTCAAATTCAAATTCTTTCCTCCCTCCCCTTTCTCCCTTCCTTCCTTTTATTCATATTAATGTTTTTCTTCCCTCTTCTTCTCGCTTTTCTCCTCCTTGCTCTTTCCTTCCCTCCTCCTTGTTTCAAATTTCAATTTCTCTCGTCTCTCTCTACTTCCCTTCCCTTTGTTTCAAATTTTCTACCAAAACTTTTCCTCTCTCTCTTCTCCTACTTCTCTCCCCTTTGTTTCAAAACAAAGAACAAAGGCTACTTGAAACAAGACTCTAAATGAATAAAATCTCACAAAAGGAGCTTGAATCAAGTCACAAATTACAATTACAATAGCAAGTAATGGCAATGGGACCAAGCCAAGCTATAAAACCAAAGAAAACTTGTACTAAGGGATGAAAAAAATAGGTGTGTACTGAGTGTTCTAAATTTTTCTTGAGATCTTGAGCATGAGAGAGAGAGAGAGAGAGAGAGAGAGAGAGAGAGAGAGAGATGATAAACTTATTCTCAAAGAAACCATTGGGTTAAAGAGGCAATAGAGGTGGTAGGTGGAGACAGAAAGGTACGAGTGATTATTGGAGAAGCAATAGCAACATTGATTTGGAGTTGAAAAATGTGTGTGTGTGTGTGTGTATACATAGTTATACATATATATGACATTCGCATATCCTAGTGAAGAATTAACTGAGTTAAATCTTGGGTGGGAGGGTTCTATGGGCTGTATGGTTTGAACATGAGGGCTCATCCCATTCAGGATTTGACCATTAGGCCAAATCTGTATTGAGTTGTGGCCAAATGTGTATGGGGACACCATCTTGTCCTCATAAAGATTTGGCCACATGGTCGAAGTTTCTCCTCATATTATTGATTTGGCACTCCTAATAAGGTTTTTTTGGGACACCATCATGCTATAAATATTTGGCCACATGGTTGAGTCTTCTCCAAGCACATGATTAGACTACATGTTAAAACTTTGCATTTTTTTGGCCTCGGTAAATTGATTTACTAAATAAGAGTTTTCCTCATTTTAGGCATCATGGGTGAAGAACTTCTATGTGGAGATATCGTTAACTTAGTGATTGCATTATGACCATGGGGATGGTACACATGCCATGGAACAATGCTTGGTATTGGATGTCTATCAGTCTTAGTGTAGAAATGTCGAGCAATATTAGTGTACTTTTTCCATTCCCAATAGATGATCCATGAAAAATTTGTGATGCTATTGGTAGTTTTGTTAAGTTAAATAGTGAAAATGTAATGAAGATACCATAAAACCATGATGGAATACAACACAATGGTTTTCACATTGAAAATGACAAAATGGACATATGTAATGTTGATGGGGTAACAATGCAATGTGATGAGGTGCTTGAAGGTTATGATTGCATTAATGTATACGATAGCTAGAGAGAAAAAAGAGTGGTGCTATGGTTAGAAGGGAACACACAATGCGTTGGCATAGGAATCATCCTTCTGGCTTACCAATACAAGGCTATTAAGTTTTGAACTACTAAGAGACTTTGATGTGGGTGTAGTAATAGATAGGGCATACAATGCTAATGCATCAACAACTCTAAGTGATGATTGAGATTCTGTCAATTTGGTAAGGTGGCCTATGAAAAGACACAATGTTGAGAATGGATGACCATTGCAACAAGATGAACACATGAAAGACTCCATGAGTGAAGCATTTGTAATGGATCACGATGGACGAAATAAGGGGTTCTAGTCAGGATTTCATCTTAGGTGATATTTCAATCTGTATTAAAAAGAGAAGGTAATGTATGGTAAATAGGAAGGCCAGGATTCTCTCCAAAAGGACTTTACATTGAGGGTATCTGTGGATTATGCTTTGCATGTAGAAAACAACTAATTGTTATGATTAAAAATGTTGTCGGCTCACTAATCAAGAAACAATAATGTGAGATTAACAAGTATTTTTGGAGCTTCAACTTGGAAGCACGCATGCACTATGTTTGATATTTTTTACTCTTTAAACCGTGTTGATAGTATGGCTATTAGACACTAATTTTGTGGTTAGTAGAAAGCATATGCGTGCAATAGCATGGTATTAGAGATATGGCATACTAAAGACCTCCTTTTATAGATATGGAGGGTAATATGAGCAAGGTGTGTCGAGGATAATCCATGGAAATAAAGGGGTTTTAAGGAAAGCTTGGGATTATACGCAAATTATGAGAGATTTTGTGAAAAATTATGTAGAGTAGATGCCACATAAAATCAAAATAGGACAAGGATGGCTCAAGAGAAATAAATTAGTAATTCTAGGTATCTATAAGCAAGTAGATATCTTGAGTGAGCTTAATATAACATTAGAACAATCAGAATATAATCAAAACATTGTTTACGAAGCTTAGAATGGTTTAAAAGATATGAGAAGGATGAATTGGCAGAGGATAGCATCCTGAGATTAAGCAAGACGTTGAAAAATGTATTAAATTCATGAAAGACATTGGATTATCACCAAGGTAAATCCATTTGAAAAATGTGTGTGGACCAAATAGTAGTGGCGGATAGTCCAACAAAGTTTGAATGATTACAATTAGGCAAATATGCATCAGAGCATAAAAATTGCTACTTTTGCATTTTATTACTCTTGGTGGCATGAGGGATTTTCAAGATGATCCAATTAGGATTCCTCATGGTAGGTCATGCACATAAAGACATTGATGCCATGTTAGTAACTCCCTAAAAAGCTCAGGACAACAAGCATGACTTTCAATTTTCCACACCTAATGAATCATTTTCAATTGTGCTAAACTTCAAGACCCACACCTTCTTAATAGCCCATGTCACTGAATTCAAGAATTACATCGATGAGCATGTAGTACAAGATGCATCCAAAGTCGCCAGCAGCACTACCCAAGGAAGGTGGCATTGAATTTTGGAAGAGGATACTTTGGGGATCCCATGCTTCCAATAAGGTTCCGCATGTTGGTACCCATGTATGAGTACCTAAAGGGTTACCAAGAGATGGTAAATGGCATCAAAGATTACCTAAGGTATTGAGAAAGATGGTCAATAGTGCCGTGGGCTTGATGGTGAGTTCACGTAGTACACAACACTTGTGATCATGTATTGGAACATTGTGGATAATCTAGAAACTATAGATATGCAAGAAGAAGTAGTATTCCAAGAATTTTGGCCAAGGACACATGGTGAAGGCATATCTATTACAATGGATGACGTGTCCATGACTTCAAAGAGTTGGAAGAATTAGATGATTACTATTGTGGGCTTCATGCAAATGACCCAAAGATGCATTTAAGCCAATGTTGATGCCAAGAATTATGATGTTCTCCTTGTTTGATCAATCTATTGAATATGGTTTGGAGTTACACAAAACGATATAGATGTAAATAGGATATCTGAGAACTACAAGAAGATACTTGTACAATATTGAACACCTAGTTGCATTCATTTGCAATGCTATGAATGACGAAGCTTATTTAGAGTGTTGGGATAAATTTTGGAGGTGCAACAAAAAGGACCCTAAGAAATGGTATTGTTTTTGCATGGATGCATATGAGTGCTAAACTTCCCATAAAATTAAAAATCCCACTAAAACCTATGGCAATAGCACAAGAAAATCTATGGTTGTCTTATGAGGAGGCATCTTCAATAATCTAACAAGATTATGCAAGCCTTACAACGATGCTTCATAAACATCACTGATTATGACCCTACCATCATGAGATTTGACCATGTGCCCTAACCCCTTATACCCCACCCAAAATATGGGGTTTGGGGTTAAAAGCATTTGTAATTTGAACACAAAATACTATTTCATGCCTAGTTCCATGTTAATGAAATTCCCAAAATTAACCACGTTCCATACAAACTTTCAAAGAATAATGGGACTTTTCTCATTTGGGAATTCCCAAAGTATTGGAAAATTCCCAAATTCTCTAATATAATGTTTCTAGCGAAATCAAAACTACAAAATAATTATTCTATTAAATCACAATTTTCTCGGAGCATGTAAAACACCTTAAAACTTGGTCCCGGTTGATGTAAAAAATATCAACCTATAGAAATATCCCTACAAAAATCAATGCTTTTACATCTCTAGAGCATAAACTAAAAACACTATCATTTACACACACACACACACACACACACACACACACACACACACACTAGCTAGTTGACACAGGTATTTAATCACACACATGTACACATACTCACATACACTCATGCTATATATGCTAGCTTATACACACACAACTATACTCAATCACAAATTAATTTATTAACCTTTTCGATTACGTATTGTTTAGAGTTCAACTCTCCTATAGACATCTACTATTGGTCTATGGTTGTGAATATATGCCTCTAGTATTGCTTGATATTGCAACTATATGGCTCTTAACCTAGTCCTTTGTTTGAGTACATTTAAAATCATACTTATAGCTAGCTTAGGGTTATTGGTTAGGATTAAAGTACAAATAATTGGCTAGGGAATGTTCCAACTTTGATTGATTTTACTAATACCATATACTCTAAGAGTTTACCCAAGAGCTAAGTATTTTTGTTTATTTGGTGTTTTATGCCTACTATTACTCTTATAATATAAGATCTTAACTATGGATTGATATAAGCCACTTTTTTTGTAGAGTATTTTATGGTAGATATATATTATCCATAAGGATAAATCGACTTTAGTTAATGCTTGATACAGCTTGGTTGGCCATCCTTACTAGCCATGATGACTCTCCTTTATCACTCTTACCCCCCCTTTTTTAATCATACGTACACCCTCCTAACCTAACCCCACCTTATCCTAACAGCCACTTGGCCGTTTTTCCACTGCCCACCACCCACCACCCACCGCCCACTGCTTTTCCACCACCCACCACCCACCGCTTGATCACAACTACCCTTAATGCATGCATCTTCTTACCTAAATTGGCACGATATGATCCTTTGGTGCGTATATGGCATGGTCTTCCATTCTTTGCATGGATCTCTTCCTTTTGGACTTGTCCTTTGGCTGTGCCCCCTCCCTCAGGTGAGCTATCTTCTTGCTTTCTTCCTGTACCCCAGTGATCATCTCTTGATTTCTTCTTCGGTGCCACCCTACGCATTATCTCATAGCCTTGGCTCCTTGATTATCATGGCTTCCCAACTGCTGCTCACCTTGATGAGTTCCCCTATGCAACTTATGTATGCGGTCTTCCTCTTTCATGTCTCCAACTAAGTTATTTTATCTCTCCTGTAACAAATAGAAGGGAATTTATGAAAATTGACTCAATGATCCAAACCTATTTGGAATAACCAAAAGATGTGTAGAACTCTTGAAACTACTAAATGACGCCAAAACACAACCAAAAAAATGGGTTGAGAGTGTAGAACTGACGTTCATACAAACAATCTTCCACTTAGACACTTCCCACATTAATGTTGTAACTAACTCAATGATGCAACCAAGAATTAGTTGAAAAACACTGTAGAAAAATAAAATCACCATCCATCTCAAGCCAAAACACCAGTAGATGCCCAAACAAAGAAATCATGATGTCTTTGTTACGTTACATCTTGTCCAATATGTCAACATGCAAAGTATGACGAAGTGTTTATTGCAACTATTGCCAGTTATTGGGAGGATAGAGCAATGTACTTTATTACATGTTTTTTGTGATCAACTTAGGGGATATGGTAAGATTGATAGATTCAGTAAGCAAGCACACTTTATCCCTTGCAGGATGCTACAAAGCCGCATTGTTGTTTATTAAGAATGTATTTGTACACCATGTAGCTCCCAAATCAATTGTTTCAGATCATAATGTTAAGTTCACTAGCAATTTCTAGCAAGTATTATTTAGCAATTTCGGAATGAAGTAGGAATTCTGTTCTTTGTTCCATCTTGAATCAGATGTCCAAAGTGAGGTAGCACACGAAATAGTACGGGAGCTCTTGAGAAGCTATGTACATGATCACCCAGACATATTCGTCCATGGTAGAATTCGCTCACAATTCATTCATCTATAGATAAAGCATCATCTAAATTATCCATGCTAAACCTCCATCTTTGATTATAACAAGCACATAAGATGAAGTTTTAGTAGTTGATCGATTTATCGAAGATCACAAATCAACATATGATTATGTAAGAAAGCATATCATTCAGTCACAAGAAGCCAGAAAGAAGCAATAGTGCATAAAGAATGTGATTGGGTACTATTGAGATTCCATAAAGCTAGGCTTTCAAAAAAGGTAGGTATCTATGTTCGGCTTGCTTTGTGCTATTTTGTTCCTTTTGAGATTGAACACAAGATCAATAATGTTTCTTTTCGCTTGCATTTAGGATCTCATTAAAGGATTCATTATGCTTTTCATGTCAATTCAGAAGCACTATGAGGGACCTAAGCTAACATAATTCTTGAATGAGCCTCGACTGGAAGTTTTTAAGCAAGATAAAACAACATATACTTTTTCATTAGAAGAAGCATACCCATGGTGGTTGCCATGAATGCAAGTATCTTATGAAATTTCATAGTCCACCCATTATTGATGTTATGTGGTTAAATCAACATTATCTTTCATAGTACCCTAATTTGATTTACTGACACTTTTATGACTCTCCAATTGCACCAAAGTGAGAGCCATACCCTATGTTCAGTGAATGATGGATTATGACTTTTAGATATCCTAAACTTTTGATAGATGTGGTCCCTTACAAAGATTTAGAGGTCATTTAGCTGATTGATAAGGCATGATAAACAATGCATACATTTTTATTATTATAATATTATTCAAGGCATAAGGCATACATTTTGGGTATGCTCAATCATCAATCGGTATGGAAACGAATTGGGTTAAGTACAAGGTAGTTTTCAAGAGTTAAGGTGGACCCAAGCTTCAATAGGAAACTCTGTTTATTTATGTTACTCATGCGGCAAGGTGGGCTTGATCTCTACGCTATGTTGTGTTGTGGATGATGTGGTGTAAGGTTTAGTGTACACAGAAGAAAATGTAGTTTGTTGCATAAGGTCATTTTGTCACACGCATAAAATGGTGAACTATTGTCAAGCATTTAATACAATAGGCTATTACTTGCAGGGAGAGCTGAGCATCTTTTATTGGCTTGCCCATCAAACTCTGTATTAGCTTTGGAGCATTGAAGGCAGTTCAACCCAACAACAAGCCACTCTCATAATTTGGGATGCTAAAGAGTCCCCCGGGTTAATTTTAAAGAACTCACACACAAGGTGGGGGTAACAGCTCAAAAAGGCCAACACCCAAACTGCTTGAGCTACCAATGCTCTAGGAGTTACTCAATCTCTTGCTCAAGCAACATAAACAGTGTAATGTAAATTCTATGAGATGTGTGGGTGCGCAGGCTATGGATGGAGCAACTAAATTGGGTATTCTCGAGTATAGGTTTTGTTTTGAAGGAGATTATGGACTGGATTAGATCAACGCGTATCGTTTTGTATTAAGAAGTTTGATTCAATGAGTACTCATGAACTTGGAGGGCAGTCCTAAATGACACCAGATAACATCTGCCAAGCCATCACAATGTGGCGAGTACTATGTGAAGACAATGTGGGCAAGCACATTGTAACTGTGCAAAGCTACCCAAGACTTGGGTAACGCAGTTTTGCTACCCTCAAAGTAGATCAATAGGTTTCGCCGTGTATTCTCAAGTTGAGTAATAGGTTTCGCTGTGTATGCTTTTCTTCAATTTGTTATTCTATCTTTCCTCGACCCCTGTAAGTTCCAATTCTTAATGTTATCTATCCAATCACGCGAGGTGGTCTATCTAATCACGCAGGGTGGCATTTCATAGATGTAGGGGATTGGGAAGGGCATGACAGTAGTTTTGCTCATTTGTGGTACTTTGCTTGTCACATGTACAGCGTTCAAAGATAACGTAATGTTTCATAGAAAATGGATTAGATCCGCTCACACAGATAGGCTTCACTCATAACGCCAACAAAGATCGCAAGACGAAGGGTAACATTGCCTAGGTGTAGGCCGGGGAAGGAAACTGTGGCTATGCTCTTTATTGGTACTTCTTTCACCCTTGGACAGCTCCAACAATGTTCCATTGGATACATCAGCGAAGAGTAATCCTCGTGCTTGTCACAATGTTAAATGTTCTAAGACAAAGGACCAGTTCATAGAAACTGGATTTGATCGGCTCAGGTGGTAAGTGTCAACATTAGCTCACATTAATGCACTGGTAGGGAATATTAGTGGTAGAACAGCAAATATTGCAGAAGCATCATCTTTTGACTTCCTTGCCAATCCTTCCACTACCCTCCCAAAGGTAAAATCTCTGTAGGCCAAGCCCATTAGGCCACAATGCTTTGATGTACATGGTTCTGTCAGTACTTTTTTCTTTCACTTTCTACTACTGATGTCGGTTTCACAAAATGAATGTTGGGTTGAAATATAGATTGAAAGAAGGTCACAAACGGACTGAAGGCCTTCAAAATCTCCAAGACTATAATTTTCATGCACAGTTAAGGTTGCAGCAATATCATGGTGTAAATGATTGTCTTACATGAGCATTGGAGGTTATTATCACGGAACACTTATTCTTCATAAATCCCTAGAAGTTCCGAGAATTTGCTTTTTGGACTTTAAAAGCTTAATCTGCATCATTTTTGTGAGTGAATCAGAAGCCACTCGCATCCCTTTTTAATGGGAAATTAGGGAGCAAGCGTTAGGACCAGTATACCACAGGGCCTGATTATTGATTCCTGAAGCCTACTGGCATAATGGCTGTACAAAAAGCTAGTTTACACAGGCATACTTCCCAGCTGGGTGTAGTTGGTTAGAGCTATCTCAGGTGATTACTTGCCTTAAGAGGATTGGAACCAAATATACACATCCAGCTGGTATCATACCCTTGCAAATGGGGAAAGAGGAGGATCAGAGTGAGTGCGTGGTGGAGTATGTCTGCAATGCTCTGGGACTGTTAAGGTAGCCTTGTCTTCAGATCTAGAGTTGGCTCTTTCTAAACTCCGCAGTTGCCTTTGAGGAGCACGGGGTGGCCTCTCCTTGAAGTTTTCTGTCTTAACCCATGTCTCTACAGAAGGCAATGACACACTACAATGCAGAATCGCAACAGCAGTTGCGAATGCTCGCAGAGGTGAAACATTTGCTTGAAAGTTCAGCATGAAGAAACCATCCTGAACAACTGACAATCTTAGAATAATCTCCGGCTTGCTCCCCTGTGCCCAGACACAAGTCCAAAAAGAAAGTGAGTTAAGAAATATTAAGAGCTTTTGAGTTTCATAATGCCAGATACTGGAGCATTCCAACAGAGATAGAGGTATTACCTGGGAGAAGATGTTCAAGGGCCTGTTTTGAGAAAGTGGCTGCATAGATTTATCACTGAATGTAGTAGACTTGTTAGGTCTTTCAGTGCTAAGAACAGTCAGACCACAACCCAAATCCCAGCCACCACAGTCACATTTTCCACCAGATCTCCAGCGCTCAATCAATGAGGTTGGCCCATTTGATCCGCCATTGGGCAGACCATGGTTGCCCATCGGCAATATAATGGTCGCATTCTCAACCCTTGGCAACAGTCCATTCTGAACATCTGAAGGTTTCTGTGGAGGATCTAAAGAACAAGCCATACCATAGTTGCTGTTCTCAAAGACCATGTCATTGCTGCTGTCCCTTATAGACTGCTTATCCAGAGTGCTCATTGAAGAGCGAGACCGAAAACCCCTTTGTGGCCCTTCCGTGCACAGGGCTTTACCAGCTGGCATTCGATAATTACCAATCTTTTCACCATTGACGGCACTGAGAGACAGCGTACGGGGCATGGCCTGAACACCTGCCCAGGCCTCAGACTCACTGCAGCCATCCAGGAAATTCAGACCCCAACCCCATGGATCTTTTCTGGTATGGAAATCAACCACTTGTGATTCTCTTTCATACTCTTCAGCAGGCACTCGTATAACCATGGCGGCAAGTTCCATGTGCGATGGGCAAGGGCTGACTGGTGTAATTTCTGTGTCCGTCAAATCTGTGTCGCTCCAAACATCGAGAGAGAAGCTTGGTCTGTGTCCCATAGTCCCCTTGATGGTGCTGGATAGTTGGGGTTGTTCCTGCAAGTGAAAAACTGTGCTGCTTAGGCTTGTTGAAATTCGTTTCTCAGAGAAGGGGCTTGAAGGCGAAAGCAAGCCGGTAGGAGAATGCAATAAAGACAATGAATTCTCTCTCATTGAGCCTGCAGTAGGACTCTTCTGGCATGGCACATCTGATGACCAAAACCTCAAGCTTTGACTGCGCACAGCATCTTCAGCTCTTCCATCAAAGAGCACAAATTCTGATACTATGGAGTTTTTAATCTCCCCTGTGGGTGCAACGTCCCGAGAGAGGACACTCGAAACTTTCATTTTGCCAGTAAGATCAGAAGCAGTCTTGTCTTTCCTTATCCAGCTTTTCCATGCACCAGTCCCCTTGCCTCTAGCTTTGCTCTTTCCTGAATGAAATGTGTACATGCAATTAAAACCCTCTTTGCTTGCTTGAGTATCTGATCTACAAGCTCTTGCTAATAGCATCTCTTCAGAATCATCTATGGTCAGAGTGTAACACGGAACACCATCTCTCAAAATGCACTGCAAATAGCCTTGCAGCATACTGGGTGGAGCACTCTCTGAATGACTGGATGACAATCTGTGAGGTTTGTGGGTGGGAGAAACGGGATCCCCTCGAGCAAGAACACTCTTGGGGGCTGGTAGACAACGAATACTTTTGGACGCTGGAAGGAAAGGTTTGCATGAAAATTCTAAATCTAAGCTTCTGTATCTGTAGCCAAAAATTGGCAGAGGTTTGATGACGGGATTTGCTTTTGGACAGGCCATTGCTTTGTTGGCATCCAAATCCACAGAAAGGCTTTTCTGGTTGCACTCTATCGACTTTGCATCCCTTCTCAAAGGGACTCTGCTTCCTAGGAGCTCATTTCCTTGAAAAAGGTGGCTATCAGGATGTGTAGGTCTCTTTAAAGACTTCAAGATTTCGGCCTGCTTGTGGCGGCTTCTCACAGGGCTCACAAAGACCCTGTCTAGCAAACGTGGACTTTCTGTCTTCATCTCTTTTTGTGTCGTAGGAGCACGTGTTTTAGGAACTGAAACTGACCTGGACCCAGAGAATGCAGCTTCCAAGTTCCTTACAGCTGATCTAAGACTGGCCCTGGCACCTAGACTCTTGCTTCTCCAATCCCAATGTGCCTTAGGAGAAGAGAGCATAGGTGGCTGTGGTTTTGATATTCCAGGCCATAGCAAGTCAACACATGCTTTCTCGACATAATCATCAGGCCTCCCAATGCGTCTGGCTTCTCTGAATGAAAGAAGAGAAGATAGTGAAGCTGCCTTTGTGGCCTTCAGTAAATCATGATGAGGGGGAGGATGTAGAGCCCTATCAACGAGTGGGGTGTCCCAATCGTGCCTATCTCGCACTAGAATCCCCTTATTTGGCACAGAAATATCCGCCCCAATGGAACGATTGACCACATTCCGCTTACCTCCAATGTCATCCTTACATATGACCGAAGACGAGGACAAAATCAAATCACTGCTGGCCTTTGGTTGGGAATTATTCCACATGAGCGGTGATTGAAATGAGAACCCATCTTCACGTTGGTTTGGAAATGGTTGCAAGGAGGAACTTCTTGGAAAATTGAAACTTTCACAGAAGGCCACATCGGAACAACCAGCTGAAAGGCTTCTGCTAGGCTGTGCATCAGACATTAGGACCACTCGATCGACATCAATGTCAGCCTCGAATGGAGCCGATTGGAAATCTGGATCCTCCATTGGCAGCCTCAAGGGACGTGATATTGCCATCGTCCCTAGAGTTATGGATTTTTCATTTTGCCATTGCTGGGTGGAGTCCTGAACTTGGCTCTCAGACTCTGCAAGCTGGAGCAGAGTTTCTGTGGCATGGCCGGGAGCAGCCAGAAGAGATCCTTGTGGTCTATCGACGAGATCTCCACCAATGGGAGTCCGCTTGATCTCGTGGTGGTCGATTGATGCAGAGTGATAGGATGTCTCCGAGCAGGTCTCCGGCGAACGACACGAAGCAGAGTAGAAGGCAGGGGCATCCCCCCATTCTTCATCATTAGAAAGCATTATGGTGGAGGCATCTTGTTCCAAGAGATGCTCATCTCCAAAGTTTGAATGATCCGAGCTGGAATACCCCAAGTAATCATCTGCATTTTTCCGGCAGAGTTGACTTTCGATCATCCTTCCCTCCAAGAAGCTGAACTCAAGAAAGTCTTCTTTCTCAGTCTCTAGCAAGCGCCCATGCAATTTCTCAGAAAGCTTGCAACTGCATTCCGACATCACCTCCGATACATCATCGCACTTTTCTGCAGATGCAATTTTTGAGCGTGGGCTGGAACATGTTCCCAAGCTTGCACTGGAGAGATTTGCTGTTTTCAAGTTTGAAGGGGAGAAGTCACCCTTTGCAGCGGAAGCACTTGCCTCACTTTTGTAGGAGCAAGAAGATGTCTCAATGGTGGAGAAGGAGGAAGAAGACTCGCTCCCCGAAGGCGAGTGAACAGTGTGAGTTATCGTCGACGCAGCAATTTTGTCCAGAGTTCTCCACTCTCCAGCTGATTGTTCTCTGAGAAATTTCTCCCTGTCTGGACACAGAGATCTTGCGACTCCTCGAGAGAATCCTCCGTATGGTCCCCCGTGCTTTCTGATTTTGGCATCGTCCACAATTCTTTTCTCGACGATGCTGTCCTTCTCCGCCTCCCTGCTTTCTAAAGTCTTAGCTCCTAGCACAGCGATCTTACCTTGCGCATTTTGATCTTTCTGGATGTTGCGCTTGTTGTATATTTTCTTCGGTCTTTCCGGTTCCTGGGGGATTCCCGTCCGAAACTTAGAACGCAATTGCGCACCTTCATACACAGGAGTCGTCCTCACTTTCCCCACCTCTTCGCCCTTAACAATTTTCGAATTTGAGCGGAATTGAGTTACTGCGTTGATGGAAGGAAAAATCTCCAGCGGAGGCTCCTTCAACACTGCCTTCACGGAAATCTTCTCGGCTGCATTGATCAGCATCTTGTCATTGATTGAACTTCCCCGTTTCGGTGCTCCATTTCCTCTGTAAGCAGACATTGGCTCCTTGCTTCCGACACTGCCCACAGGAAGCCGACCCATGGCTAAGAAAACCGCCTTCGCATTGTACCAGGAAGAACGCTACGCCAATTACAACACAACTGTAGAATAAACACCCATGCGAATTGCATCAGCATCGACCGATAAGAGTATGAACAGCGGAAAAACGAAATTAAACATCGCACTGAAGTTTCGCCAGAATATCATTACGAAAGCCAAAAGACATACATCGTTTGTCCAGAACGTCCTTACGAAAGTCGAAAATGGCATACATCGCCGTAGAACGTGTTTCCAAGCATTAAACTCGACTGGCGAGGCGCATGCGCTCTCTCTCTCCCTCTCTCTCTGTCTCTCTCAGTCTCATTCTCGACTCTTTTCTTGTCACTAGCGCTAACAAGTACGCACCCACATTTAAGTCCCACCCCATGCGAATGACAACGTACCAAGCAAAATTCCCGCCGCTGCTTGACGCAACTTGAGTGGTAGGAACCCGGTGTGAAGCTCTTGAGCACTCTAGTAGACAGTTTCTCTCAAGATCAGTGTTTCCCTGACGCTGTAGATTACCGCAGCTTAAGCTTCGAAATATCGCTACTGGAGTGCGTCAAAATATCTTCCAATCTACAAACCGTAAATTGATCGTATGTTTGAGAGCTGGCGCATCTGTATGCGAGCACGCCGTCTGGTGAGGTGGACGGTATATTGCTGAGCCGTAGAAAGATAAATATGGCTTGCAAGCCGAAAGGAAATCGATATCTGAAGCGGGTGCGTTGTAACGCACAATTAGCGGAAGTTTTGTTGCTGAACGGTCGAGGAGTAAAAGATTTCGGTGGACGGACGGTTCTGTCGCATCGCGGGTACGTTATGAAGTGGAGGGATTGCAGCTGAGCATGTGAATTATCAATTCGGAGTCAAGGAAAAGCCAAACAAAACGCGGAGAGGGGAAGGATTGCAGACTTAGGAGGGCTGAAAGAAGGTGCAAGGACGGTGAGAAAAGACGTCGGGGCAAGGAAGATGGGGGAATACGGAAGCAATAAAGGGAAGGCGGCAGAAGGCGGGATTGTTGGGAGGGAAGGAGAGAGAGTAGACTAATAAGCGGCAAGCTACAAGGGCGGATGGGGTGGATTGTCAAGGGAGTCAAGGGTGTGATGGAGAGCGTGAGGAGCACGGGGGAAGCTATGGCGATGGAGATGTGAGGGGAAGATCGCAAGCTGCAGCTGCTGCGGTGTGAGGAAGATAAGAAGAAGAAGAAGAAGAAGATCATCAACAAGAAGTCACCCAAATCAAGCAACACTACATTTCCTCGAGCTTTCAGTCATCATCTTGTTGTTACCCAAATCAAGCAACACTACATTTCCTGGAGCTCTCAGTCATCATCTTCCTCCTCAGATTCCCAATTGTCAAACCCTCCTCTTCGAATCCACAGCTCACACCTTTGGGACCCAACTGCTCAGCTCATCAGAATTCAGCACCCACCTCAGTCAGCACACTGTCTGCCCACTTCCCCCACACGTTGCAGCAGACACACTCTCACTCGTAGACAGAGAATTGTGAGTCAATTTTGGAGCCTCCGGAAGACAGACACATAGCGACAGAGCCTTGCTACTGGTCAGTTTTGGAGCTTCCTCGCCAACCTCAGCCAACCTCAGCATGCTGATTCGAGGTTCAAGAGCCCATTATGTGAGATTGTGAGAAGGCCCCTCTGTCCACCCCCATGCAGTGCATGCACTCGGTAATCTGGTGAAGAGCCCATGAATGCCCACCGTAGATGCAAAAGAAGAAAAAGTCTAGCAGAATAGCAGACTATGTGGAAGAAGACGACATTTGGAGCAACAAATAAAGGATGAAGCAGACAGCAACTTATGTGGAAGAAGACGACATTTTGGAGCAACAAATAGAGGCATTTTGCAGAGCATCAAGCAGAAGAGCAAGCTGTGTGGAAGAAGATGCCAATTGGAGCAAAAACTACAGGCTTCTTGAAGAGGGCACGAAGCTGTGGGAGAAGATGACATTTGGAGCAACAAAGAGAGGCTTTTGAAGAGCAACATCTGGAGAAGAGAAAGCAAGAGGGGAGCTTGAGAGGATCGAGAGGAGCCATGGCACATTCTCAGAGATGGTTTCTGAATGCGATATTAAAGCAGAGATCCCATATCTCTCTGCTTGGCTGGCCATGCAGCAACCTCTGTTTCCCATGCACGATATAAGCTTGAGATTGAACGGATCTCTCATCATCATCACTCTGTTGTCTCTCATCATCACACTTTCGCTCAGTGCTCTCATCTCATCCCATACAACTTATTACAAGACATTCTTTCATCCCTGCAGCCTTTCTTCTGCATGCCCATCATGGCTTGTGGATCAAAAGGGGAAATTTTCTGAGCTGTGGAGTCAGAATCTTTCAGTTGAGGAGTCAAGGTGGAACTTGGAACGCGGGAAAGAGGAGTAGAACCGGAGCAACAAAGGCCCCCCAACTGAAAACGGGTACACTTGACTAGTCCTCCCAAATGCAAGCTGCTACAATAAGAGGGTACTCCTGCAATTTTGTACAGTTTGATCGAATCAATTACTCTCCCCTATTATTTATTATTCACTCTCTCTAAATAAATTCATTAGTTTGTCTCCTAGTATCAAATCAAATTAGTCCAATTAAACTAAGGTCTCATCGCCTTTGCATCTAACTTAACCTAAGCCTCACTGCCTCCCTCTAAGCCCTCTCCTCACCACCTCACCAACTCCGCTTCATCCTCCGCACGTTGCCCTCACCTTGCCTCTGCACGCTTGTTGCTCTCCCTTCCATCCTCTCTCCTGTTCTCTGAGGCTTTCCTCCCCCTCCCAATGTTTACTTTGCCACAGCCCTATCCCTCCCCTCCATACATACTCGCTGGAGGTAGCCACAAACTTTTTGGAATCAACATCTGGAATTGCCACGAACTTTCTCGAAGGAGCCAGCAAGTTCCATCACCGCCCTAAAATACATTAATCAACGCTCACCTTAATCGACACTCACATCAATTGACCTTAATCGCCTTACGTTAATCGACACTCATGCCTCGCCCGACAAATACTAATTCCAATTTTCCAAGATCGTAGGCTCCTGTTAGGGCCCCCCACATTGAAAAAAGCACATATTAATTAATTAGTTGTCACGCAGAGCAGTGAATTAACCTAAGCTTTGTGGGGCGTATTAAAGCTTTGCGGAGCGGGGAGGATGGCGAATTAAGGTGTTGGGATGGCGTATTTGAGAAGATTCGTTCTCGAGCAGTTTCGATGCCGCCTTGAGCGAATAGGATATATAGAGCAGAGGGAGACCATTGGGGGGGTGAAGAGAGGGAGAAGGGAGAGGAGAGGGAGAGGGATGAAGGGGGGCTGAGAGCGATGGAAGGAGAGCGGGGAGGGAGAGCAGTGAGGGAGGGAGTGGCTGAGGAAGACGAGAGGCTAGAGCGGTGAGGAGGGAGGGAGCGGCTGAGGAGGAGAGAGGTTGAGGAGGGATGGAGCAGTTGAGGAGGGGAGAGGTCCAAGCAGAGGAGTAGAGAGCTAGAGAGGCAAGAGGGAGTGGTTGAGGAGGAAGGAAGTCGTTGAGTAGGGGAGAGGCTTAGGTGAGGAGCAGAGCGGAGGAGGAGGAGAGGCTTGAGTGAGGAGCGGAGCCAGAGAGGTGAGGAGGGGAGCCGTGATGGCTTAGGTTAATCATTAATTTTGTGAGTATGGTGTATTAGCTTAGGTTAATGTAAGGAGTGAAAGTAAATAGGTAATTAATTAATAGGAGAAGTGAATAGGACAATTTATGGGACATATTAAGTCCCCCTACATTATATTCCTTTAAAACGATGGTTTTTTTTTTATAGGTGAAAAAAAGAAAATTTATAGCTAGATCCTCTTATTCTTTTTTTAAAATTTTACTATGTCAATTGTATTGAAGGGGGGGTCACCTAGGGTAGAAAGACCACTTAGCCTATATTGCGAGCAACTACAAACGGGCCCTAACTTTAATGTAGGTTGGCTCCACTGGATCTTTATTCAGCTCGTATCTCAAAGGTTCAATTTGAAGATTGTAAGTACCTTGTCATCCCCATGGGCCTGGTGTTGGAATGCTACCCTATTTCACGTTTCCCAAACTGCTACCACCATGATGTGAGGTCAACTGGTTGCCAACGTGGAAGGCAGCCCAAAAATGTCTCGCAAGACTAGGACTCTCCACTAAGTACCCAAGTTTGAATCTAGAAGTTCCATGCGAGGTGTCTTACTGCACATCGGACACAGGGGGTTGATCTGCATCCTTTTTGGCCAGCTTTCCCCTAATAGGAAACCATTGATGGCATATTTTCCACAGCAGGAACCAAGCCTTCCCCGCTGCACACCCATTTCAGATGTCTCCTTCTAATCACCAAGTTTTGTTTAATGTTCCATGTAAAGTCTTGACACTCCATGAGGCACTAACAAACTCTGCTTGCTATGAATCAATGCTTTCCCTACCCTCAAATGGTTCACCCTCCAACTATCGGAGGGGATGGGATTAAAAGACCATGTATTTCAATCCTTTCCAGGACCACTTGAAGAAGATCGGCTTCCCCATTGTTAGCGTACTCGTGTTTGCACTTGCTGAAGCTTAGCCCATGGCAGCCTTTCCAAGATGACTAGCCAATGAACACCTTCCACACTTGGACCAACCCTGCAACTAGATCTGAGCCTACTATCTATAGGGGAAAGTCCGAAAACAGTTTGTCATACCACGATATTGGTGGACATTTTCCCACCCTTCTGCCTTGAGCCTTCACGATAAAGTGTCTCACTCTCTCCGCCCGAGGAGCATGATCCTCAAAGAGTTTGGGATCCATTTGTTTGATTAAGAGATGTTACACGGAGGCTCAACCCTCTCTAACTCTAGTGGCTCCCAGAAGATGTAGTGCATCCTCTTTTTTCCTTCCTCCTCTGCCCACAAGAACCGTCTGAAAAGGCCTTCGGTTTCATTTCGTGCATTCCACCCGAGGCCTCTCAATCTTAGAGACGATGCTTGAAGTAAGGCACAAACTATGTGACTCTCTAAGTGTTGCCTACTAAGAAAACCAAACACCATAAGAATGGCGGAATGAACAACAGAAGGCAAATGTTGTGGTACATTGATATGGCGAAAACACCTTAGCATTTCTATGCAACCATGTCTCTTGAATAACCAAACTTTCGACCAAATTCCAAAGAACAATTTGTGGCTCTATCATGGTTCCGATATCTCCCAAAAGCACTCTTTTCCAAGATAGAGGAATTAATATTTGCTATTTAGCAAGCCATGCGTGAACATCGGATGCACAACCAAACATCCCCAGAAAAGGTGACGATGCTCTACTCAATCTCCACGGTGCACAAGGGTAGAGAGGGAAAATGGCTTTCCACTTCAAAATTATCTCTCAGGGAGAGTTTGCAAGCAATAATTTGGGAAAGCGGGAAATTAAGACGACGTGAAGGCGTCTCATGTCATACCTGACACACCTTGAGAGCCCATCAAACATTTTGTTTTATTCCCTATCAAAATTTTATTCAAAAATCAAATTACAAGAGCTCCCACTATAGTAGAAGCTAAGCTACAGAAGTCCCTCTTGCTTTCAAGACTTTTCAACCATTCACATCCCTCTATTTGCTGCCGTCTCTTGACACACTCTCTGTTGTAGGCTGAAACATTTCCCTCTAAACACACAAGGGAACACCTCCCCTTTCTTTCTAGCTTTAAAAGTCTGTGGGATGTGTGCTCTAAGGACCTATTTCTACGTAGCCCATATGTGCGCATCTGGGTGTAGAAGTAGGTGACGCTTTGGTTCCCAAAGGTGAGTGAGAAGAGTAGTGGTAGAGGAGAGTAGTGGTAGTAGCCTTAGGTGCATTGGGTGCTTGAATGAGTCCATAGAATCTCGTTACATTTGTTTAGTCATGGGGGTGTTGCATGCATTGATCATGATGCCCGGCCAATGGAAGGCCTACAACCTCCTTGTTAGTCTGCTTCCAGCCCTATTTGCTTCCAGCTTGCTCTCGTGTGGGGCTTGAATGTCCAGTGGCCATCAAGCCACCTTGTTGCCACCTCCCTCATAGGGTGGCGACACGTGCCTTGTACCTGGCCCTTGTGGAAACATGCCCTCAAATGTAAATTACTACAGAGTCACGCACAAACTTAGCTAGTGTGGAGTCTCCATTAATGCTCAAATGTGATTGGTTTGACTTAGCTAATCGAGTGCTTTTGGCCACTTCTAGGCTAGTCGATTTTCAACTACCCAATCAAGTTAATGGCTCTATCAACAAAGAAAAGCATTCTGAATTGGCCATTTGGCAGTCACCCAACCCTCTCTCTGTCCCTCGAGGTGATGGGCTCTTTGCATTCAATTCTACCAAGCGCACTCTTTCTCATATTCTGCACACACGCACTTCCCATGGCAATTCCCGGGAAGATTGCAAGTTACAAGCTACAAACGTGTAGGCTGTCAATGGTCATGGGTTGTTTTGTTATCTTTTAAAACTCACAGTCAAACAACCTTTCTCTTCCTCTCACACACCACTCTGCATCTTGGATTCCACGCCCTTGCCTTGCCTTGCCTTCTTCTCTTCCCCAGATCTAGGCTTCCGCACTCGAGGCTGATTGCAACTCCCCTGCTAGCTCTCACTACTACACCTCCACAGTCCAGACTCCATCCTCCATAGCCCACATAAAATCATTAGCTGTTTCCCACACTCTTCCTGCTCAGTCATCATTGATCACTGTCAATTTCCTTTGTCAGACCGCTTTGTGTATGTATGTATCTTCATCTCCTTTGCGTCTTCGTCCTCCCTCTCCTTACACCGTACACTCCTTACGAGACACTCGCCTCTCGTTTTCCTAAGCCCTTCAATATACCTCAAAGTCCTTGTTTGCTTTTGTTAGCTTGGACGATATGTAGGTAGCGGCAGGCAAAACACCACGACAGAACTCCCAGTGCCCACCAAAATCGCCGAGCCCCCTTTGACGACGAACGCAAATTCAGCCGCCGATGCTTCAGCTCATTCATGAATAACCATTGGAGGAAAAGAGCCAAAGCAAGTAGATTGCGCAGCCGATGCTTCTCATTCATGAACAACCCTTTGGAGGAAAAATGGCAGCCAGATTCTCGATTCCTCTCGTTCGTGAACAAAACCAAGGATTGTTGTAGAGGAAAAGTGGCGCTCGTCTCTACAGGTCCGATTTGGACGAGTGATTAGCGCAACATTAAACCTCCATTAATAAACCCATCACACCAGAGGCGACGTAGACACAAATCCCCCCACTTATCAAGCGCAAAATCATTAAATTCAGAAGTAGATGAAGAGATCGGCCTAGATTCAGTTCAGAGATCAGTTACCCGTAACCAAGACTTGCAACACAATCACCATAACGGCCATTTAACAAAGTAAGATCTTCGTTATGCGCCATATTCAAGCGCCTTATTACTAATCGTGTATCCTTCCTTCGCAGCCTCTTTTCTTCTACAACCTTTCCGTCATTTGTGGCTAGCTATAACCAACCGATTTTCTGCAGGAATGGAATTTGGAAGCTGGAATAATCCCGGCGGAAAGGCTCTTCACTTTTCAAAAGATCACCAACTTTGGACCGATTTCTATACGAGAGATTTTCTGGATGAATTGCCGCGAAAAGGCCGGTACAATCTCAACCAATCTCTAGAGGAGAGGACAATGTCATTGCTTTTATTGGACAATCTAAACAATCCATTCGCGCGTTCACCTGTTGCCCAGAGGACAAGAGGGCTCCGGAGTCCCCGTGCTACGCCGCCGCCCCTGCAGGATGATTTTTACAATTTTCTGTTTACAATTTCTGGGAAAGCTGTTCCTCACCAGCTTGGGTAACGAGCTGTCGTGGAAGCAGCAGCTTTTACTCCTCCCACTTTTACTTAACTCACAAGCTCCACTGCGTTCTTTTGAAGCGACAAAGAAATACGTCTGTAAAAACGTTGAAGCACGTAAACAACGTGAAAAAAAGCCGTGAAATGCAGAGGAATCTTCAATCTGGGAGTACATGCTTTTTGCCCGAGAGCTGCAGGTTATAACTGTGCAAGGCTTACTAATAATAAACACTACTGCTGCATGGCTTTTCCCCAAAAGCAACCGATTGCTGATTCTTGGACTCTGTGTCTCAAGTGAGAGTGACTGTGTGACGTGTGTGTGTGTAGAGAAAGAAAGAGAGATAGATTGGGCACATGGGTGCCGGAGATTGTAATCCGGCAAGAATGTTTCCTGTTGGAAGCTATTGAAATTAGGGGCACATGGTTGCCAGAAGGTGAGCGGAACTTATCTGAACTGTTACGGGCACACGATCAAATAGAGATGCAAGCTTCTCAAAATCCCATGTGGCGGCTTTTCATTCACTATCCGTTACTTGCCTGAGGCTACCTGCGTGCGCAGTCCGATATGTCAATACACCTTCCGGCAGCTTTTCGATAGGATTTCTGTAGCCACGTCATCTTGAAGTTGTCAGATTGAGGTTGAAACTATCATGAGAGGGAAGAGAGAAGGAGTGCTCGCCTAGAGGCACACCCTCTTAGAGCAAGTTCCCATGCTCACAATATTGGGCAACCGGGTTTGTAGTCGGTCTCCCTAGGTTCCCATGCTTACAATATTGGGTTTGTAGATAGCCAGTCTCTCTGCCTTCCTATTCATAACTATGCAAGGCTTATTAGTTTTCTCACTCAACTTGACCATGCCATGATACCTTTTACTGATTCTTGGACTCTGTGTCTCAGTGAGAGTGACTGTGAGACGCTCGTGCGTGCGTGTCTGTGTGTGTGGAGAGAGAGAGAGAGAGAGAGAGAGAGAGAGAGAGCGAGAGAGTATGTGTAAGCCCGCATGTGCCCCTACAAGCACACCCTCTTAGAGCCGGTTCCCATGCTCATGATGTTGGGCAACCAAGTTATAACAAGTAAGATTCAATGCTATTGAATGTACACATCACTACCCAATACTACAAAGAGCCTTCTTCAAGCCTTAGTTGGCATCTAAACATTGGCTCATGAGCAAGAGTCTCAAGTGTGCAAGCTTGTGGGAGCTCATAGACAACATTGAAAGCTCATGATGAACTAATGTAGAGGGAGATGATTGCCAAAGGCAATGAATGTACCATTTCTCACATTAGTGCATTTCTGGTCGCTCCATGCTTCTTGACTTTTTACGCGCATTAGTCACATATTTGGGCATCATGTGCATAGGCTCTTATAGATGTGTAGCTTTGAATTGAGTTCCTGTCTTTGGCCCTAACCAAAACTTAAGGCCAATTCACACGTTGCCCCATGAGTGCACATAGGGAGGCTCCACATTAGGCCATGGGTATCAGCCTGGGTTGCCCCACGAGCGCACATAGGGAGGCTCCATATCAAGCCATGGGCTGATCAGTGTAAATAGGTTTTCATTGCAATTGTGGTGGCACTTAACAATCTCCTCGAATGCAACTAAGCTGTTGAGTGCATTCAATGCAACCTCCTATCACTACCCTCACTTTGCAACTCTGCTGTTAAGAATGCAGTGAACAACGTAGTTACATTCGAGGAGATTGTTAAGTGCCACCAGAGTTGCAAAGCGAGGAGATTGATAATATATGTTCCCCTTTTCTTTAAATTAAAAAAAAGATTATTCAATGCATTCAATGCAACCTCCTGTTCTAAGTCGAAAGCAATTTATTGGCCCCTTGGTATGAACCACACCTAATAAATACACAAGAATCCGAGCTGCCACGATTGCTCTTTTATTGATTTTTTATTTTTATTTAGAGAGAGAGAGGGGAGGGGGCTGGAAGGGCTTTGTCTGACTTGTTTGAGAGTTAAAGAGCTACATCCCCAAAGTTTGAAGCATGGAGACAAGTGTGAATAATGTAGAAGTATCTATGTCCAAACACAATTGGCCGTAGCAAAACAAAACTTGCTAATCGTACTTAAAAGTTAGTATTTTCTCGGCTAGGTGGAGTGATAATAATACTAGTAAATCATGCACTCAAGCAAAAAAAAATGCATCCTTTATATCTAGTTGACTTCTTCAACCCCTTTGTTAGACATCTATTAATTACATGTATGATGTAAGCCTTACAAAGTTATAGCTAGTGCTTACTTGAGTACATGTTTGTTAAAATATGTCCATCAAGTTTACTATCCTATCCCCATGAACATGAAAACCCTTGGTGATAGAGCTTGGATATGTAGTGGCACCATTCTATTTTCAAAATCATGTCTTTTAAACTACGTAGACCATGACCTCGTTATATATAGAGGTGCATTAATTGCTTCAAACCCCATGAGATGTCGTTTTGACAAGTTTGCTCACTACATCCAAAGTGTCACAACATTGTCGGTTTAGAGATATGGAAAATTTCTTTAGGAAAAGTCTTCCCTCACCTTACATGATAGGAACACTAAGGAGAATACCAACGTGTCTCAAGTGAAATTGGACCATCCATCAAATATCTTATGTCCACCTTCTAAGCCATGTTCATGCCATTACTCAAAAAGGTAATATTTAAGTCTCCACGATCCTTCAAATTATTATTCTTCTTATTGTACTTCTATTTCTTTTTGTTTGGTTGACCCACCCAATCTATTAAAGCCCACTACATTTAGAACTTCTATCAAAGTCCCATGATTGCTTACTATGTTCATTTTCTCTAATGTTTACACCTTTGCTGTCTAAGGCATGTGATTCTTTAATGCTCTACATTATTTAATAAGTTTGCAATGTTTTCTGTGGCATAGTGGTTGCTTTGTCATTATGTTCATCTCCTCCACCATTTGTAGCCTTGTTCCCTTACTAGTACGACACATGGGATAGTATGTACAATCTTATTGACTTCTTTGCTATTATAGTGTACTTGAAAACCACCAATCTTCAATGTCAAGAATTGATTCTCCACATCTATGCCCTCTAGACATAAATTTCATGGAGTAGTTGTGTCACCTCCACCTCCCTCAATCGTGATTCTAGGACTATGAGGCGAGTCTCCATTTGCCTCATCCATTCTGCTTGGACTCTCATTGTGGCATTCTCAATCTATATCGTGGCGAATTCGGGCTGCAAGTCCACAATCTATTGCTAAGCCTCCTAGTTGGTCGATCATTGGCTTGCCATATCCATCAAGAAATGTGCATAAGCCTCCAAGTGAGTAGGTTGTGCATCTGATTGTGGTAGGTTCCATGATGCAACCATCATCTCATGACTTCTGCAATTGTCAAGATGGGTGTAACAAAAGAATTTGAACAAGTCACTTGAGTTATAAAGACAACCCTCTCTTCAGCTGCAGAGTCACTAGTGTTGTGCTTGCACTAGTTGATTGAAGAACTCTGTCCTACCATTGTCCCAAATAGACCCAAACCCAAGAGTGCTAACAATAATTGAGAACTCATCATTGTAGAACTCACCAGATTGTTTGTCCTTGTAGTCATCACTGTTGTGGCAAAAAAAAAAGTGGTGTTGTGTTGCTCACCGTGGACACCGGAGTTGTCAAGGAGTCCACCACAAAGATTATTGTGCCAAAGGGGCAGGTATGGTTGGTGTTGCCTCTTCCATGGTACCCTTCACCTCATCCCTGTGCTTGTGCTTCCTATGCTCCATGGAAGGTGCCTCTTCACCTCCTTCCCAAGGACCATCTGGCACCAAAGCTTGAATTTGTGCATTTCTATGTTATGGAGCCACTCTATCCTCCATCATAGGAAACACAAGAGAGAGAGAACTTGGCTGATCTTCATGTTCACAGGTTGCCCCCTTGCTACCGCCATCGTAACCGTTATCCTTTGCGCTTCTACATGCAACTTCTCTTTGAGCACCCATGCCCAAGCCACTAGTCGAGCCTCTATCAAGGCTATCAGATAATGCATATACAAAGGAAGATCATATCTGCTTCGCCTACATGAACATTGGCACCATTATTCAACAAAAACACTCGCAAGCCACTGTGTTAACATGCTTGTTGATCCTGTACTCACCTCAAATGCCTTTCCCAAACTCGGTCTCATGGTAATTATATGGCTAAAACGTCCCTTGCACGACTAGCTTGTTGAGAGTTCACGCTCAACATCATGTGATTACGTGTGCATAGCACCATCATGTGAGCATATGTGCATATCACTAACCTTATAGAGTGCTATAAAGGAAAGGGTTAGATCCCCTAACCCTAACCCTAAATGGGTTTGTATATATTCTATTTTTTCAACTAAATCTAGTGTACGGTGTGCTCTCTAGCTGGGCCCTCTCTCCTCATCTCCACTCTTCTCCTCTCCCCTCTTCGTATTTTGTCATGGTATCAGAGCTCCCTTGCCTTCCGCTGAGGCATTGTGATCCTTGAGAGTGATTGAGAGATTGATAGATCGAGATGATTGAGTGTGCATTCTCTTCCGTTGAGAGAAAACTCCGTTCATTGGAAGAAGATTTCTGTTCATCTTCTTCGAGAGTTCTTTGAGAGATTATGTGCGAGAGAGAGTATCTTCTTCTTCACTTCCTGAGTGTTTGTGAGAGAAATAGGGAGAGTCTTCCGAAAAAAGAGAGACTCTTTTAGTAGTGATACTCTGTGAGAGTGAGAGAGTTTATTATCTTGAAAAGTTTCATGGCAGAGCCTTCTTGATAAATTTTTGCTGCAAGAGAGAGAGACTTTACTTTGAGAGAGAGATAGAGAGTCTCTTTGCAGGTCCTATCCTACACTTCGACCTACAAGCAGCACTCCAACTGGGACTTCTACAACACACAGACGTGACAAGCAGCAAGTGGTCTATAGCGGTGACTCCTACTCTACGTAGCTAGCAGCGCAACCTAAGCTAGGCTGACTCAAACGACGAGCATCAATAAGTGCATGCAGCATGCAACTACAAGCATCTAACCGACTCAACCGCCCCTACATTTGACAGCTTGTCGACTCTCTATTTTGCAACCTCACAGAGCAATGCCCTCGACTTGATGACCCGAAACGGCTTACAGACAGCACCTATAGCTCGGACGGGCTTTGCAGCTAGCCTCACGTCTCCAACACCTCCGTTAGTAGCCTCGCTCCAATGGCCTTTCATGCAAATGAAGTGCCCATGACCACCATAGCCTCAGCGAATAGCC